>NW_026899572.1:0-87414 GCF_033153095.1 Gastrolobium bilobum
GCGACAGGCAATTAAAGCCCAAATATTAGCAGACTTTTTGGTTGAAATGACACACTTACATGAGGCTGAGGACAGCGTCGATTGGATCATTTACGTCGACGGATCTTCCAATATCAAGGGAAGTGGTGCAGGAGTAATAGTGGAAAGCCCTCAAGGTATTACGGTGGAACATTCTATCCATTTTGGATTTAAAGCTTCAAACAACCAGGCTGAGTACGAAGCAGTCCTCGCAGGACTCGCCATGGCCAAAGACTTGGGGGCAACAAACATAAATCTCAAGAGTGATTCACAATTAGTAACTGCTCAAGTTCAAGGAAGCTATCAGGCCAAGGAGGCATTAATGATAAAATATCTGGAAAAAGTGAGACTCCTACTAACAGAATTTTGAAGCTATAAAGTGGAGCATATCCCTAGAAAACAAAATTCACGGGCTGACATATTATCCAAGTTAGCTAGCACAAAAGGACCTGGAAACAACAGAACAGTGATCCAACAAAGCGTCCCAAATCCTAGCGTCATAATGGCCAAAACCAAACGACAAGCTCAACCATCCCAAAGCACGCAATCCATGGTTGAGGATGAATCTATGCCCTGGACGATAACAAAACTTGGATGACACCAATTTGGAACTATCTACTCAAAGGAGATGCACCACAAGAAACGCGCGCGGCCAAAAAACTAGCGCGCAAAACCTCCTTCTACACCATCATCAATAACCAGCTTTACAAAAAGGGATTTTTTTCTCCAATGCTCAAATTCTTAGATCCCCAACAAGCTCAGTGCATAATCTCTGAAGTACATAAGGGAATTGGTTGACACCACATGGGAGGTAAATCTTTATCTCGAAAATTACTCCAGGCAGGATACTTTTGGCCTACCATGGAAAAGGACTCCAAAAAATATGTGCGACATTGTGTCAAATGTCAAGAGCACACAGACTTACACCATGCTCCCCCCGAGGAATTATCTTCAATGCTATCCCCATGGCCATTTTATCAATGGGGCATGGACATTCTGGGACCATTCCCAGTCGCCGTCAGATGGGTCAAATGGTTGTTAGTAGCAATTGACTACTTTTCCAAATGGATTGAGGCAGAAGCGTTAGCCACAATATCAGCCAACAAGGTTCGCCGATTCTTCTACCGACAGATCATCAGTCGATTCGGTGTTCCACACACCATTATAACAGACAATGGCACACAATTCGTGGACAGAAAATCAATCAAGTCCTTCAAGATTTGCATGTTAAACACCGATATACGTCGGTTGAACATCCACAAACGAACGGATTGGCAGAAGCTGCGAATCGAGTTCTCAAACGCGGTTTGGAAAGAAGATTAGAAGCAGCAAAAGGGGAGTGGCCTGAACAGTTAGACTTTGTGTTATGGGGATACAGAACAACCAAACACTCAACCACTGGTGAAACCCATTTCGAATGGTCTACGGTTCTGAGGCTATGATCCCAGTTGAAATTGGAGAACCATCATGGAGAAAGATGTACACAGACTCAGACAACAGTTCGCAGGCATTACTTCATAATTTAGACACGGTTGAAGAAATGGGCGAGATCGCGCATGTCAAGGAAGCAGCACTCAAACAGAGGATTGCAGCGCGCTACAACTTAAAGGTTGTCAAACGAGGCTTCAACGTGGGCGACTTAGTCCTACGCAGGGCAGACATTGGCAATAAGAACGCGCGACAGGGCAAACTGGGAAGGACCTTATCGCATCTACAGCAAAACTGATAAGGGGGCATATGTCATTGAGACACTATCTGGCCTTACTATCCCGCACATATGGAACGCAGACAAGCTTAAGACATTTTATAGCTAAGTCTCTCATGACTCACACGCTGTTATCTTTGAGCTTTTCTCCTTCATTATTATTATTTCAAATAAAACGAACCAGTTTCCCTTTACTATTGATCAATCTCTGCATTAAGTTTCCAAATCACAGGATCACAAACGTTCCTGTCATACAAGGTTCTCTCACGAATCCTCCAATTAACAGGAAACCTCTCACGGTTCCTATCAACTTACAAGGTTCTCTCAAGAATCATCCAATTTAAAGGAAACCTCTCACGGTTCCTATCAACTTACAGGGTTCTCTCACGAATCCTCCAATTTACAGGAAACCTCTCACGGTTCCTATCAAATTACAGGGTTCTCTCACGAATCCTCCAATTTACAGGAAAGCTCTCACGGTTCCTATCAACTTATAGGGTTCTCTCACGAATCCTCCAATTTACAGGAAACCTCTCACGGTTCCTAACAAATTACAGGGTTCTCTCACGAATCCTCCAATTAACAGGAAACCTCTCACGGTTCCTATCAAATTACAGGGTTTTCTCGCGAATCCTCCAATTAACAGGAAACCTCTCACGGTTCCTATAAAATTACAGGGTTCTCTCACGAATCCTCCAATTTACAGGAAACCTCTCACGGTTCCTATCAAATTACAGGGTTCTCTCACGAATCCTTCAATCCACAGGACACCTCTCATGGTTCTTATCAAATTACAGGATTCTCTCACGAATCCTCCAATCAACAGACTTGACAATAAAGATCTCCTCAATAGATCACAAGCATACAGGTCGCGATCCCCAAGGGTGTATCGTGATCTTTCACGCTCAAACGCGATGGCATAACCAAAGGTATGCAAAAAAAAAAAAAATATTTTACAATAAACTATTTAGACATACAGCATGCAGATATAGTGTTTAAGCGCCATACGACGTACACACCCCAACTCCAACATGCAAAGCATACAATCGCGTCGCTATGCAGACATGGTGTTCAAGCGCCATACGGCGTACACACCAGAGCGCGACCTCGTTCACTTTACAGGACTCTATACTTAAAGGATTCCTTTGTAACAAAGCACGACATGCATATGATCGCGGCGCAACATACAAATAGAATACACTTCAGCTGCGGTGAAGAGCAATTTGAAGAAGGATGAGAAGGGTAATACCCTATTACAAAGAATGCAAATTTTCAACCGATTAACAACAGTCTACAAAAAGAGAGCAATGCAAGCATTCGTTCAGCAACAGATATATATTTAGCAAAATAACCTCAAATGTCATAAACTTCAAAATTTGCGGGAACAATGCCCGCATCATAGTTATGGGGATACCCTCTTTACACATACTACAAATAAAAAGAAGCAGAAGATATATAAAGGACATCAGCATATCAGCGATAAACTTCAGACGGTCTGGATTGACATGTCCTGATGAGTGTCAGCAGCACGCTCATTATTAACAGCAGGAGGATCTTGAGGCAACGACACTTGCAAGGATGGCGCGGTCATGTCTGTATCCATCGCGCTAATCAGCTCCACTGGGACCTCTTGATTTTGCTCATTCAGGGTCACCAGCTGGCCATCCTTGAAGTAATGATAGAAGTGGACATTCTCCAATTTGGCTGAGGGGTTGAAGAAACGCACTTGTTCGATCACGTTCACGAAGGTATCCTCCACCTCCTTCTCGAACAACTCCTGATACCTCTTAACCTCAGCGGTCAAGTGGGCCTTTTCATCGGCCCAGGTATCAGTGTTCCCTTCAAGCTCCAGTATGCGCTTCTCCAGATCAATCTTCTTCGCCCCCAGGCTTCTGTTGGCAATCGTCAGCTTCTTTATCTCAGCATCCTTCTTCTCCATCTCAACCGTCAGCAGGGAAACCTTGTCCTCAGATGTCTTCAATTCGGCTTCAGAAGCAGCGCGCTGTTGGGCATTTTCTGCTTTTAACTCCTAGATACGTTCCTTCAGGACGTCTACTAAATCTGGTACATATCAAACAACAGGTTACACATGCAACCGCAATGTTATAGTATACAAGCAAGCAACATGGAAAGCCAAACATACTTACCAGGTGCGGTCATGATAAATTGGCCAGCCGCGATCAGACCCTAGGCAAGCTGCCGCCATTGATCCCGCGGCAGAGCTTCCAGGTGCATGCCAAACTCCTTACCCTGAGCCCGCAGGTCATTCACGGCTCTCCAGTCAAAATTTGGCCACCCTACAGCTGGCCCCTCGGACATCGCTTCAAAGGTTCTTTTTCTTCCTCTCGCAATGTCCTCCCCCACTACTATTGGCGGGATAACTTCTTGTGGAGGGGAAGGAGAGGTGCGTAATCTCAAAGGAGATTTCAACTGTACAGCGGCGTGACCACTTGACTCAGCAGCAGCAGTTTTGATTGGTTGAGAGGAGGATGAAGAGCCAGCAAGAGCTGCGCGGTTGGCAGCAATTTGCTCCATTCTGCTCACTGGCGCCATCCTTATACTTTATGCACAATAGAAACAAATGGATGGTCAGGCATACTTAGTTAATACATACAGGTAACGTTACATAAACATTCAAGACAGATCAGAACACGAAGGAAATTACCCAGGTAAGCTCGCACATCATTTTCAGTATTCTCGTTCAAAATAGTATATGTATCCAGAGAGCCTTCCCCAGCAGCTTCACGAGTGATCTTACCTAAAGCAGTCACCGTCTGCTGCTCTAGATCACTCAGATCCGTAAAATTATAACTTAACACGGAACTTTATGTCGGGTATTGTGACCAATACAAAGGGAAGATAAGAGCCTGGTCCTCACCTATGAAAAACGGCGTAGTACCTTCGGCGAGATAGATCTTGAAATACTCTGCGGTCCACTTATTAATCTTTCTGCAGTATGACCCGCAGAACTTTTGTTTACCCCTAAAAGAAATCCAGTTGTTGCGAGAGGGCATTACACTAAACATATACAAAAAAGACTGCACAGACTGAAAAAGGCCATAAGCCTTACACACCATCTCATATACTCTAATAAAGCCCCAGGCGTTGGGGGTCAGTTGTGAGGGCGCCACATTCAAATGCGCCAACAATTTACAGACGAAAGAAGAAAAAGGAAGACGGACACCTAGGGACAAGAAAAAGTAAGAGTACATCATCATATAATGCCTGGTTGACCCCTCGGCCAGCGATGAACAAACACGTTCATTCTTCGGGACAACTCCAACCTCCCATTGATTGTCAAAAGCTTTATCTGGGGTCAGATGCAAGGCCGCGGTTACCTCCGCCAACTCTCCAGGAGAAGAATATATCGACTCAGTTTTCAAAATTGAGTCTGACACCCACTCGAGGGTATCAACATCCCGGATGCTTTGCCTGTTCAGGGACCGCGTCTCTGACGGTTCTGCCTCAGGGTTAATTTGTACGGTTTTCTTCTTCCCACCAGGCTATGATGTGACGATCTTCTTATCGCGGGCATTATGTTTCTCCATTATCTCCTTGATACAAGCGAACACAAAATCTGATTCAGAAGAAGAGGAATCAGTGGAAGAAGACAAATCAGTGGACATAGGTTTATAATTATCAAAATTCCTTTTCTTAAAAGGATATCCAGCTGGATAAACCACATTCAACGGCAAAGGACTAGGACTCTTTGGTCCTGAAGACTCATGCGCGATGGAGCAAGAAGAATCGCGTGATGAACTCGAGAAAGGCGATTTGGGGCTTTTTGACTCTGCCGATTTATAGCTACTATCTGAATTAACAGAAGAATCACTCGATAACACAATGAGCTTGGACATATTTCCAGGAAAACGAGGAAACAAAGACGAACTATGGGCTAATAATGCCTTCTCGCAAGGAGGTTGTCGCGAGGTTGACCCTAACTCGAAGGTGCGACTTAAGGGCACATGCCTAGCACATGCTTTGGTACATGGAGCTAGAAGTACTACAGTAGGCCTTATGTCCCTGGTTCCCAAGGACTTTGATCTGGGTAATAACCTCGACGGAAGACTAGATGAACCAGACCGTTCAAGGAATCTGGTAAAATCCGCACCGTTGTACTTCTCCGGCATACCCCAGAAAGGCAGACCCAAAATGAAGAACTAAAACACAGATGCAACAGATGATAAGAAGAAAAAAACGTACCTGAGATTTATAATTTCGAACTTCGCAGCTACGAGCAGGACGTGTCACCACCAGAAATGCAGAATAGAGCCCTGAGAGACGAAGTAAGCTTTCCACTACAAATGACCAAATGATCTTCCCTCCTAAAGAAAAGGCACAAATACGAAGAGTTTTTCTCCAACGGATACTCCAAAAGCCGTGAAACGTGTTAAACACAAACACCGGTTAGTGGGACACGTGGCGGGAAGGGGAAGCGTTTTACTCGTAAAACACCCACGAGTGTCCTTAAACCCCCACGTAATCACTGCTGCATTTAATGCTCCTGATTGATTAGACATCTAATCCACCGTTCTTAAGCGGTCGAAGGTCATGATGACACTACAAAGCATCATTACCGCGGACAAACAACGGCATATGACTCAAAACACTACCGCACCTCATACACAAAGACATATAGCTCACGGCCTTGTCACATAGACAACGCCGCAAGCTAGGGGGCATCTGATCCGGATATAATATAGGTCTAACCAGGGCCCAATAAACACATGGAAGCCCAAGCTCATAAAAGACCTATAACAAGGCATAAAAGACAGGCACGGGACGCGATAACCCTATCGCGTCACACTAGCGCGATGTCCATATCGCGGAACACCAGGCGCGATAGTCCCATCGCGTCATACACGGCGCAGTGCCTCATCACAACATGCAGGATATACTAACTCCCCACGCAACGGGATACCTTCTACAGACAGTAAACTTAAGGGTCAAGGAAACACCACCGTGCCCTCACACCAGTAAGCAATGGACAGCTCCAGCTCGCCACAACTCTACTAATAGACACCATGGCGGCAAACTCCTCAACATTTAAACCATGACAGCCACACTACGTTGCCACCAAAGAACCTTTGCCTTCACCATGAAGAAAGGTCTCCTCCAAACACATATCTTGATTACTATATAAACATACGTTGTGCCACCAAGGTACGATCATCCTTTACTTTCACAACATAAACACTTGCCTCTGATACTGACTTGAGCATCGGAGTGTCTTCGCAGGTACCCCCCCATCCGGTGCAACGTGAAGGACGAAGGACAAAGAGCTCAGGCTCATCCGACATCAACAGTACCAGGCCCAGGCCAGTTACCATCTAAGGAGTCTCAACCGTGTGTGATTTGGGCTTGATACGCATTGGGCCATCCCTACCGTATCTGGTCAGATCAGGTGTAAATTATAGGATACTTAATATTATATTTTTAATTTCAAATTATAATTATAAATGAACATTTTATTGCATTTAAAAATTTGTGTTGTATATATTTAATATAATTGAAATTATTATTGGGGACTTGAAATATTAGGATAAATAATATTTAAGTTTTTTATTTTATTTTTTTCTTTAATATAAGATTAAACCATAGGTTAATTGATATGAATTATTTTTGTTAAATTAATTAGTTTAGGGTAAACTATAAGATACTTAATATTATATTTTTAATTTCAAATTATAATTATAAATGATTTTTATATTGCATTGAAAATTTTTGGTGTATATATTTAATTTAACTGAAATTATTATTGGGGACTTGAAATATTAGGATAAATGATATTGAAATTTTTTTATTTTTTATTTTTTCTCTTAATATAAGATTAAACCATAGGTCAATGATTTGAATTATTTTTCTTAAATGAATTAGTTTAGATAAACTATAAGATTCTTAATATTATATTTTTAATTTCAAATTATAATTTTAAATGAAATTTATATTGCATTTAAAAATTTTTGTTGTATATATTTAATTTAATTTTAATTATATTTGGAGACTTGAAATATTAGAATAAATTATATTTAAAATTTTAAAATTTTTATTTTCCTCTTAATATCGAATTAAACCATAGGCTAATTGATATGAATTATTTTTGTTTAATGAACTAGTTTTATAAATGGATTTTTAATATTTTATTAAATTTTTGTGCTGTATATATTTAATTTTTTTAATTATATATTCAACTTTCGCATACAGTTCAATAAAATGTCAAGTTTGTGTCATTTTTAAATTCATCCACTACTAGTGCGACATCTTCATCCTCGACAATCTCCACAGCAACCCAGTTCTCTTTACCAAAAGTGCATCTCGCAGTCAACCGAGACAAATGTTAGCTCCGTTGTAATCTCAATTTCTTGTATATTATCTTCTTTAGATCATGAAAACTACATCGAGAGTTCATGCGAAACATTTTTGTGTCTCCTTCAAAAACTTCACCACTAGGACCAAAATATCTCCTCCATTATAATATACAATAGCAACAATTGAATCATTTTCGTCACCCATTTTGAAAAAATAACAGAGGCAGGAAAATAACTCGGATTAAAATTCAAATATGTACCCAAACAAAAGGGAAAGTGATATAACAGAGAACTGAAAATTTCAGAATGACGAAGGAAAAAAACACGTGGGAGAAATACAAATTTTCAATAAGAAATCAGATGAAAAAGGAAATAACTAGAAAGAATTAAAATTTTAATATGTAACTACCACTTCCATTTGAAGATACCGAAAATAGAAAACATTATCTCATCAGAGAACAAAACAAATACCGAGAACAGTAAAGAAATAGCTACTCATGACACTACGGGAAATGGAAAGGCTTCGGACAAAAATAGCACAAAAATCACTACACAATTTTGGTTCGCTGCTGGCAAGGGGAATTATTATTGGAAATGGCTAGGCTTCGGACGAAAATAGCAGAGATCACTGAACAATTTTGGTTCGGTGGTTGCGGATTTATTAGACCAAAGTAGCTACCTATGTCAGCTACACGTGCAGCGCTATGTAGTAGGCCAAACTAGCTGAATTATCCAGCGACTTTGAATCATAGGTTTGCCCTATCAGAAAAAGCATACCATAGTCGCTGCATATCATGGCTACTTAGGTCAATTGGTTGACACCCAGCTCAGAGTCGCTACATAAGGTAGCTACTTTGGACAATCAGGCCTCCCAGGCTCTTTCAACCACCGAGAAAGTGCCACGTGTTCAGTTCATAGTAGCTGATCAGGTCAACGACTATGATACCGTGATAGTGTAGTATATTTTTTTCAAAACGCGACATTCATGTATATTATTCTCACAAATGTGACGGTACGGTCAATCTCTCCGTGGATGTTATATTGTTATTTTATTTTATTTTTATAACGAGGTATCCTCGTTGAATCCCTTAAGTTAACATAGTCTCGAAATATTGGCCAAGAATAAAAAATGATATTTAAAGTATCAGAATTAGATATATCTAGCACAATAAACAAAATGAGAAAGATATTTCAATAACATGGAAAGTGATTTACATAGTAACAATCCTTATTATTATATCTAACAGTTTATAAATGGTGAGGGGATTCGTAAGAACACTTACTTGGTGAGAAATAACGGCGTTATATTGGAAAAGAAAAAAAGAAAAAAAAAAGGTTTGGGATACAAATTGCAATCCGACACAGAGTTTGGGAAGTGTGACCACACTGCAATCAATGGATCCAACATTGGGCATTGCCGCTTCGTCTCTCAATGTCAAATCGGAGGATTTTAATAGTTTTGGCTTTAAAGTCGATGAAATTCAAACCCACGTGAATGAGGTGCTAACTTTTTTTTTTTTTTTTTGAATATTGCGATTTTCTCTTATGAATTTCTTGATATCAGATGTTTTTTTTTTTTTTTTTGTTGCTTTGTTTCTGGATGTAGACCTAATGTGTGTGTATGCATGTATGTTGTTTTTATTGTCATGTGTGAGACAAAGACGAATGTTCCCCCAGTAACCATGCAATATGGTCTAACTATATAGTCTGTCTTTATTGCCACGTGTGAGACCTGATGTTTTGGGGTTTAGGGACTTAGAAATTTGGTTTCATTAATAAAACATTGCTTTCACAGTTCTGTCTTAGCAGAATAATGATGGGTTGAGAGTAGGGGACTTTAAAGGTTTGAGAGTTGGTGCTAATTTGGTGGAGGTTTCTCATATGCAGTTTTAGTTTTAGATGCTTATATGGGAAATTTAAGGACTGTTCTTATGTTGTTGCATATCTTTTTAGTTGATTTTCAGGGCTGAATTTGTAGATGTAGTTTGTAAGATATTGATTTGGAGGATCAGGTCCTTGCCTCTTTGGATTCCCCTGACATGGTGTCAAGTATTTATTTGGGTATGAACCCTTATACAATCTCTTTTTGGAAACTGGTTAGGAAGAGGTTGGAGGATTGGAAAGGGGTTTTTCTTCTCTTTAGGAGGATGCTTTACCTTTATTCTGTCCTCTTTATCTAGTATACCCTAGGTTAGTTGTCTCTTTTTGAAGTCCCTGTTAAAGTTGCAAACAAAATAGATAAAAATGGGGAGATGTTCTTTTGTAGAGAGTGGGGGATACCAAGAGAGGTAATCTTGTTGACTGGAAGTTTTGTTGCAAGAATAAGGAGGGGGAGGGTGTTTGGATCTCCCGATAATTTCGTGTCAAAGAACATTGCCTAAGCTAGCAAATTGTTTTGTCATTTTCATAACTTTCTTTGGAATCATCTCTTTATTGTAAAGCTATTTCGATCGAACATAATATTAATCGGAGTTGGTGCTATCCAAATCCAAGGGCTGCTGTGAGTGCAGCTAACTCAAGTCATTGGAAATTTATCTCACAAGGGTATACTGCTTTTATTACTTTGGTTTCAGTATGATTTAGGATGGTTCTTGTATTGGCTTTGGGGGGATTTGAGGGTTGCGGGTTATTCTTTTTATGTCTTTTCATCGTCTTTATTGCTTATTTTCTTTGCATCATCACAACGCTTTAGCAGGCAAAATCAGACATTTTTTGGGAAAATTTTCATTTTTACTAACACCTTAATTATTGATAATCTGTGAAATGGGGATCACTTCTTGGTTTGCTTGGCTCTATTTATGCCTCTTCTTAGGAGTATTTGGTCATTAGACTCATCCAGAGTTTTACTCGTAGATCTTGTTTTCAATTCCTCACCCATTCTCCAGACGGGGACAGTTTATACTATTCCCCTTTGGAAGTCAAAGGCCTCTTCTAAGGTCAGTTCACTGGCCCACAGATCTCTCTCCTAATCTCTGTGTTCTGTGTTTTCTCTTAGACTGAAACTAACAGACTCATATTTATGCACCGTCAAGCTACTAGATATTAATGATGAATTCATGGTATTTTTGGTGAATGTTGGGTTTATCCACAGAGGCAACTAAGTAGGGAAGCCTTTTTGCAGCGTGCATAGTTCACAATAAATAAAAGCAGTTACCAACCAGACACCATAACAAACCAAAACAACTCTTCCACTAACTAGTGATATAGCCAAAGACCCATTCTTGAAACTACCAAACTGCCTGGGTTGGTTTAATGATTTCAGTTCTAGTTGGGCATACTTCTAGGTATACTCAGATGAAGGAGCAACCTTTTTTTAATTATCTTTTTCTTTATTTTGCTTTGTATTTGGCACAGTTTGTATTAATTAGTTCCCAACCCTTAACCATAATTTTGTAAAGTTGCTGCCTTCCTACATTTTTGCATCATAATTGCAAGTTGCCATTTGTAATTTTTAAATAGACCCTTCAGAGCAAGGTTGTTGAATCGCAACGCGTATCGTGTATCGTTCGGCTGTTTTTTTGTATCGTGAATCATGAATCACATAAGATTCAGAAACATATATTGAAAAATGAAGTGTCATTGTTCTCTGTTTTCTGAACGTTTGAAACTGAAAGTCTCTATTTTAGTTTGAACGTCTTTGAAAGTTTTTCTAAGAAAACTTTTCTTGCGTTTCCCAGATTTGTATTAATTTTTATTTTATTTTTGTTTTGGTTAAGAGATTTGTATTAATTTGAATCTCTTTTACCCTAATCAACATCTCTATTTCCCTAATCAATAGTGACTTTCCATATTCATTTTTGAATTTGAATTGCAAATTAGATCTCTGTTTCCCTAATTAATAACGACTTTCCAGATTCATTTTGGAATTTGAATCACAAATCAGATTGGATTGGATTGTTTTTACAATTTCCAAATCTGAAATCGCAAATCTTGGGTTGAATTTTGATCACAAATTGTGTTACGATTCATGATATGACACTGAAATGCATGATTATGTGATTCATGTTCCAATACATGTTGTCGATTTGTATCGTTTAGGCTGCATACCGTATCGTATCCCAATTTATAATTCGTATCGTATTGTGCGATACTAAAAACTATGGTTCGGAGTTTTAAGGATACAAATGAACTTCCTTTTCAGATCCATGCACCAGCATAAATTAACATCTTTTTCCATCCTATAAATATCTCATCTGCTTGCCTAGCAATTGCATTCCAATTACTGTTATGGGATTGCATTACACTAGAACACAGGTTATTGTTAGCTGGTGTTTAAGTGAAACAACACGTAGACTTTTCATCAATGTTTAACTGTCTAAGGTCTACGGAATCTTTAATATGTTGTCAAGCGCTAATTTGTTGCTATGCATTCATCAGCTTCTGGTATTTATAACTTTGAATTTGAAATGGAGTTAAAAAATAATTTAGTGTTGTGCTGCATGCAGCTTGAGAAGCAAGTAAATGAGGTTGAACAGTTCTACCATTCAACTAAAGTTCAAGTTAACAATTCCAAAGACAAAGGCCGTGAGAAGCATCTTACTGGCACTAAGAATCCACTACAAGGTACGTCACATAGGGAAGCTTCTGCTTCAGCAAAAATGCAAGAGCTCATGCGTCAGTTTTCCACAATATTGCAGCAGGTAAGTTCAAACACTTTGCAACATTTTTTATTATTTCAGATGTCTATTGTGGGATTAAGATGGAATCAGGGGACTACATGAGCATACAGCCACTTGAATCAATCTTCTTTCTGCTGGGTTTCCTCCTTTTATTTGAATTCTATTTTGTTAAATTCCTGAATTGAACTTAAACCAATGAACAGTCATAACTGAACATTTTCAAAATTTCAATATCTCAAAACTGAAACTTATTAGGAACACCTCATCCTACTTTTACCATCAACCAGCCTCAATGAACCTTTGATCAGCTTTCATATAGACAGCTTTGATTGTTTTCCCCTTCCTCTACTTAAAATCCACTTTGTATTTGTCAATTACTATTAATTGGGTGTGCTTGTTGTTCAAATGGGCCTTGTATTGAGATTTCATAGCTTCCATTTTTTTTTAAGTTCAGATCACACATGTGCTTGTTATCGTTCTTGCCGGTGTGGCTCTATGAGGCTCCACAACATATACAATTATACATAACTTGCCTGCACCTGAGTATCTGACCAGTTACTCATTTAATGGGTATTTAGCATCCATTTACCTACCCTGCAACCTGAATATCCAACTGATTTCTATTAATTTTTTCATTCACTTGGTTTAGTTTATCTTGATTTGGGCTTTTCACTCTTCCTTACTACGGATCTGAAGAAGCAGGGACCCATGGCACTGGCAGAATTAGGATTTTTTGTGATGGGGATAAATTATATAGATTTTAAAATTCATAATTAAAAGAAAAATTATATAATTGAATAAAATACTCACAATATATAAATCACATTACATAAATCACTATACAATATAACATAATATAAATGAAAATACTCACAATATAAAATAACATAATATAAAAAACTTAAAAAGAATTTTATTACAAAATCAAGATCATTTCACTTAAGTCTTGCCTTATTTTATTATATTTAAATCTACTTTTTATTTAATTTTCAAATCCGAAATCTATTCTTCATGCCTTGTTTATTTATTATATATTGATATGTAGATAGACATCAATCTATTTGAGATTGATTAGAAAACAAAACTAACTTTATTATGTTTAAATCTACTTTCTATCCAAGTTTATTTCTTTTATATCTTTCCAATATATTTGATGTTATATCTTTTAAACTAATTCAAACAATACATCTCAACAAAATTTGGGTAAAACATAGCAAACAACTGTTCTAACAACATGATGGGTACTGTCAAGCCTGCATGCTCAATCACTATATGGACAATACTAGTAGTCATTTTTTGAAAAGTGAAGGGGATGATCACCCCCAGCCCCTCCCTCGTTCCACCACTGGGTAGGGGGTGGGAGTTGGGGTTGGGGGTGAGATATTTCACAATATTTTTGGGTTTCCTATTTATAGTTTTGTACTTCTTACTTTGCTTCATGCCATTGATGTACAAAAATGTTCTTTAAGTTTGGCTCATCAAATTAATATTTTACATTCCTTCTCTATGTTTTTATGTAGTTTTTCCTTCACAATTAGTGTAACCTTTTTTTGGTTATCAATTCAAGTTTTACTTGTTATTTGATATATCTTTTCTTTGCTTCTATTTAGTGTTACTATATTTTATCTTATTACATGTGTTACTAATTGAGGACGAACCATAGCACCTTTGTGACCGTTGTGTTACTAATTAATTTTTTCAAAATTTTAAATTTTCTAGGTTTAGTACAAGATGATTATAATCGGACACTATTTAGTATAATTTGTACAGAAAAAAGACATTGCTAAAAGCTTTGGTTTGTTATGATCTAACCATTGACAATTTCGAGTTTTTAAAGATTCGAGACCAGCACTTTGAATGGTAGCAATAATTTTGTTTAGTTTTAGCTTTTACTTTTTCTATGAACAAGTTATTCTAAGGTTTGAATGTATCATAAGACATTTAGTAAAGTTAATATTTGTTGTTCTTTTTGTTAAGGGTTAACAAGCATGCATTACATGTTAGCAATTATCAATTGTTATTGAGGAATTGTTGCCCAATGCATCCAAAGGCTTCTGCAGTTAAGCTGCTGACCACCTGTTGTCTATTGCTTCTGCGTTTTACCACCCTCCAGCTATATTTACTCGTGTGTACATAAATAAATATTAAAAAAAAAATTGTTTGAAGATGTATTGATTTTCTGGAAAAGAATATTTCCTACAATGTTACTTTCGTCGAGAATAATAAAGGCAGTGATCACTTATCTTTTTTGTTTGTTTAACTGTATGACCTCTCTTTTTCTGTGTCTTGCAAATTAAACGCACCATGTTTCCTGCTGAAGATCAAGACTGATAAGTTTGTTTTTTCTCAGCTCACTCAGCATAAATGGGCGTGGCCCTTCATGGAACCTGTAGATGTTGAAGGTCTTGGGCTGTATGACTATTATAAGGTTTTTTTTTTTTTTTTTTTTTTTTCCATTTTAAAGCTTTTCTCTTGATTTAGACTATCATTTTCTTATTTAAATGACATTTGAAATCTTTTTTTAACCTAAAACCATGTACACTTGTACACTTTCGGAAAAACAATAAAATTGTTTAGGTAATTGCATGGTCAGTGTTTCTGCTACTGGTGGTCGATTTTAGCTTGTTAACTATCTATCTTTTTTATCAGAGTTCTTTATTACTGTTTTCTTCTAAAAATAATTTGTTTATTTTTCTTTCCATAGGTTATTGATAAGCCCATGGATTTCAGCACGATAAAAAGTAAAATGAATGCTATGGATGACTCTGGTTATAAGAACGTGCGGGAGATATATTCTGATGTCAGGTTGATTTTTAAGAATGCAATGAAATACAACGATGAAAAAAATGATATCCATGTTATGGCGAAGACTTTGCTGGAAAAATTTGAGAAGAAATGGATTCTCTTTTTGCCTAAAGTTACTGATGCGGTAATTTGTTTTTGCAAAATATTCTCCTTTCTTTTGGATGAAAGAAACTTTATTATATATAATTTGGGAGGTTGCACTTGTATAGATACTTATATTTTACCATATATCCATTAACTTTCTATATTTAATTATTTCAGGAAACTATAAAATCAAGGGAAGAAGCACGTGCGCAGTTGGATACACAACTCGCTCAAGAAGCCACTTATGCCAATATGGCTAGGGAATTAAGCAAAGCGGTTGGTTAATTATTTTCTTGCTAGAGTTGTGCTTAAAATCATTTGTTTATGTTACTTTGGAATATATCATATGGTTTATGCATTCAACTACCTGTTTCAGCTGTGTGGAATTGATACGGATTTGAACAATCTCAAAGCAATGGTAATTGAAAAGTACAGGTTCGTGAAAGAATCATCCCGTTTTATTACCTGATAATTAAGGTCAAATTGTAATCAATGTTACATGGCATCTATTTGTTTCCTGTCCTGTATTTTACATTTCGGTTCAAAACTTATTATAATCTTGAGACAATGAGTGAGATTAAATTCACAAGGTGCTTGAATTTATAAAGATTTTCAGGCACCTCCAAGAAAGATTAGATGAACAGTATCCTCTGCAGTGTGAACAGTATCCATCTATAGTTGCCCACATAAGTAGCAATGCAACATTTAATTGTAATTGAACCCTTTTATGCTGCTTGAATTGGTTGGAGTTTTTTTAAGTCACAACTCATAAGGACAATTTCAGATGGCAATATTGTTGCAGGAGAAAAACATACCCTCCTGCACACCCATCAAAAGTCCCGCCCCCTTCTTCTTCTTTCTTAAAAACTTGGTGGTTCCCACCTTATGTTTGTCTCTACAGGAAGGTTAATAGTTTCTCCTATAACAGGAGAAATTATTCACCCATGTATTATTTGGGATAAGTGTATATCATTTTGAAGAACATAAAGTTATATCATTTTAAGTGAGAGAAAGAGATAAATCATGGGAGAGAGAATAGGTGAAAAAAGTTTTAAATGTGTAAATCTCACCTCTTTGTGAGAGTAAAAGAATATAAGGTGTGTCATTTAAAATGACACACCTTTTTCCCATATTATTTAGTCCCACAATATGTGATCCAGAAATACTTTCATAGTTGGGTCCTCTTAAGTACCCGACTTCTTGCTATAGTTTTCTTTTTCTTGGCCATGCTATGGCATTGTGTTGATTACTCATATTTTGCATTGTTCTGTTGTTGACAATACTGTAGGAAACTGTCAACTCAGGAGAAAATAATGCTTGCGACAGATATCGCCAGATTGTCTCCTGAAAACATCAACAGGGCATTACAGATAGTTGCTGAGGACAACCCAACCTTCCAACCTAATGCTGAAGAGGTGGACCTTGACATTGATGCTCAGGTTTGTCATGTTATCTATAGCTCCTAATATTTTCTGTCATTCATATTCTAGTTATCTTAAGTTGCTATATTTTGTTTAGCAAGTACCTTCTAGCTACTCACCAATTTTACTATTACATACAGAGCGACTACACAATCTGGAGATTAAAAAATCTTGTAAAAAATGCACCGGAAGTTCAGGGAAGAACTGCCGAGGGCACAACTTTTAACCATAATGGTAACACTGAGGCCAAGAAAAACGACAACAAAAGGAGGAGAGTTATGTGATTCTTTGCTAAAGACATTATAAAGAGAACTAAAAAGCTATCTACTTTGTGATTTACTTGTGCAGCACATAAGGCATTATTTTAGTTTTGATTGAGCGGCATGCTTACGAACTTCTAGTGTTAAGACATGCTGTAGGTAGGGCCATTCTGTAAAGCTTTCTATATTAAGCTCTAATAGATTGAATGCAACTACAAGCTCTTTTTATTTTGAAATTTTTTTTGACTTACTAGACAATCTTAAATACTTGAATGAAACCTTAAGGCGCATTTGGTATATGTGATAGTATAAGTCCTAATATATAAGGTTTGATAACTTTTAATATTATGCAGTGTTTGGTGTGATATTTATTATATAAAAACACCGAATTATGTATCATATAATAATACTGTCTTATATTCGGTGATGTACTGTATAGTATTGGCTAAAATGAAAATTAACACTTATCACAAAAATATCCTTTAGTTTATAGATACTTCCAACTTATTCTGTTTGTTCATTGCAGCTTAATGAAGATGCAAACCAAGCCATTTAAGACATATAAATTGCTTCTCGTAGCTTAACCAAATCCATTCATTCTTTTTTGTTAAATTGGCAGTTCTTTTTGGTCTTTTGTTTGCTTATAGCTATAAAGGAACTGCCTTGGGCACCTGAACTTCAATTCTGTATATATGATGGTACATGGATCTTAATTTTCTCTCACCAAAGAAAGTACAATCCTCCCAATAACTTCATAATTCAACCAATCAGCAACTGGGTAAGCCAATAATTATATGAGAATGGAACCCAAAATCCCAAATTGCACCATAATCGAAAATGGAATCAGCAAAACCGTCACAGGAAATTGAGGTTCTACTCACATAACCGTCATGAATAGCGATTCAAAGCAACCTAAGTTTAGCATCACACACATCAAAACCATAACCGAAGTGTCATTCTCTTTTTTTCTTTTTCTTTTTTCTTTTTAACATTTTTATAATACTTTCTTATTAATTTTTCTAAAATATAAGGGGAAGGATATTGTAACAACCAAGTTGTGTTACTACCAAGTTACTACCAATCAATCTCACCGTTAGATCGGTTATGTTTATCCAACGGTTATATTTATTTTCATCTTTGTATGGTCATGATTTCTCAAATTTAATACTTTATATTTATTTTCACCTTTGTATGGTTATGATTTCCCATATTTAATGCTTTCACTTTAAATATGGGGAATCGTAACCATACAAAGATAAAAATTCACTTTAAATATAGGGAATCATAACCATACAAAGATAAAAATAAATATAACTGTTGGATTAACATAATCGATCTAACGATGAAATTGATTGGTAATAACATAGTAGTAACACAATTTGGTTGTTACAATATCTTTGTCCAGAATATAATTGCTCATCAAATATAATATTCGAATGTCTTATTTATTAATTTATTATTTTTTATCAAATTTTCATATTTTTGCACTGGGGATGTTTTCAAATATCACATATATTAAATTAGTACACTTTTTATGATTGACTAATCTCTTACCTTACTCTCTTTCAAAAATTTGATATATGTCATTCTTAACTTTTCTTTTACAAAAAATTAAAAAATGTTTTAAATTAATTATGTATGTTTTCTTTATGATTTTAAAAAATTTATTTAAATTTAAAAATACCCCTACAATGTAGGGAGTAATTACTAGAAAGTCACTGTCAAGTGTGAAATTACAAAATTAGGAAAAGTTCAAAAAAAAAAAGAAAATTTCTCTGATTCACACTTTTATTACTTATTCCTGCATTTTTTTATTACTTATTTTTCTTATATTTTTTTTCAGTTAAGTTCGCCTTTAACACTATTTAAAATTGGGTTAATATGTTCATTTTGACCTGTGAACAGTTTAAAAATCACTATGGATGTAAGTGATTTTAAAAAAAAAAAATAGAATATATGATAAAAAAAAAAAAAAAAACTACCGGGGAGAAAGTTAAATGATAATATAGGGAATAAATGATAAAAAAAATAAGCCACATGGAGTTTTTGAATTTTTTCTAATTTAAAATAGGGGAACAAATAGCCTTGTTCAATAAGGAAAAACTTGCGCAATACTATTTTATTCTTAAGCTGAAAGTAACCAAGCAAGAAGTTGCAAGATTACAATTACGCAAAACCCATGGAAGGCATGTTTTCATTATTGGATGAAGCCATGGGATACAGATAATTGACAAAGTAACAATAATATTTTCATCTCCTCTACTTAGAAGTCTCCTTCTGTTCTCCTGATATCATTTACTCCAACCCCCCACGAGTTTCCAATTACTGTCATAAATGAATACATACAATGTAAATCTGGGATAAGATTGCTCTTTGACATTCAAATAATGTTCATGCTTCAGATAAGGTTCTCAAGAGGGATCACATTTATGCTTTAAAGTTTAGACTTTAGAGCATATTACCTCGAAATCCCTTGTAAATTGTATCTTGAGTAGTCACTCTAAGTTCCACTCTTTTATCATTATTTTCCCCCCTCTTTTTTGCTTCTTAGTCAATTTTTTAGTGGTTGATTCTTGTAAGACCTAGATGAACTTTTCTTATTCATTCTCGTTGGGTTCAATTCAAAATTTGAGGATTGAGGTTCTGGGATTATTATATCACTGCTATTGCGCATTCTCAATCCTGGATTAGAAGATTTGCTTTTCATCCTTGTTAAAATTTACTTATCTAAAAGAGAAAAGAGAGTCTGAATGAAAATATGTATGGTTTCAATCTGTTTCCACTTCTTCATCTGTTTGAGGCTAATTGAAATGACTCTGATGATAGTTACAGAAGGCAGAAGCTACTCAAATGTGGAGTTTACTGCATAGGTCAAGGCAAACTTTAACCCCTATTCCACATGAAACACACACTAAATGCTAGTGACTTGGTGTATGCTCTATATAGGCAAGGAAAATTTTAACACATTTGCTTCTTTTCAATCTACATCGGATCCTATAATACCTGATTTGTTGTGCCACCAGGATCTGTTTGTTCTAGATCTTTAAGTCAATTATCATTCTGGGAATATGATCTTGAAGGCATAACACTTGCAATAAAAGACTTGATAAAATTTATGTTCATTATATCCTTAATACTACTTGGTCAGCAAACATAACTAAAATAAGACTGTAGACAGAGAAAATCAAAATTGAT
The DNA here is from genome assembly GCF_033153095.1 of Gastrolobium bilobum. Classification (NCBI taxonomy): domain Eukaryota; kingdom Viridiplantae; phylum Streptophyta; class Magnoliopsida; order Fabales; family Fabaceae; genus Gastrolobium; species Gastrolobium bilobum. Next base: position 20,416 of record NW_026899572.1, read on the forward strand.
TTGTTGGACATTTAAATTGGAGCAAACAAGAATAAAAAAGTGATGAATAATACAATGCACCAAAAGACAATTTAAGGTCAGAGAGTAGGCACTGTAATCATTACTTCATTTCATTCACTACCTTGAACCAATATTCATTCCTAGTCACCCTGTAAGAGTCAATTTAGCTCGATACAACTTCAACAGCTCATCAGCTTCCTTCTCATGACAAGAGATAAACTTGTCTAAGAAGACCTTTTCATTACACTTAAATATTGCACCCAGGCTCAGCTTGCTCACCAGACCCTTTGACAACAAAACTAGAACAACAGAACCTCTTGGAATAATTCGGTTTCCCAAGCTCATAGACATTACCGCTGGACACCTAGCAATATCAGCAGACTTGTAGCCCAATCTGTTCACCAGAAAATCCATGACAGCATCAATCTTTTTGTCTGAAACCGAAATAAAAAATGGAAAGACTCTAAATGTTGCACTAATATCATCATCAGTCCAACCCCACTTTCTATAAACACCTTCCTTCCTTGCCCATGTGGATTTGCTTATGCATAGCTTTATATGAACAACTACAACAAATTGCAACTTCAAAGGATCAAACCCCAATTCCTTCACTTCCTGAACTAACTCCTTGAACCGCTTATGAGGAAACTTCAATGTGCGAGGGAAGTATTCTATAAACCTTATAATATGTGATTCAGGAACTCCTCCTTCCCTCAGCACTTTGATATTTAGTTCTGAACAGTTCTCAAGGTCAACAAGAATACCGGAATAACGTTTTATAGTTTTCATGAACTTGTGCTTACAATGAAACAAGTTGTTGAAGAAATCAAAACAGGGAATAATTTCTCTGTGCAAGCTTCTATTGAGGATGGAAGGGCAAGCCCTTATGATGCTGTATATGTCAGAGTTAGAAAAACCTTTGGACTTCAAAAAATCAATCTTTGGAAGCAAAGTTTTAATGGGATCAGATCGAAGGATCCCTGGGAAAGATTGGATGATAATTAAGGCCATGGTTTGTGAGAAACCCTGGTTCTTGAAGAACTCAAACACAAGGTCTGGTTTTTCACGGGTTTCGAATTTCATGCGTTTGGAAAACGAAGCAGCACGCTGCGGTGATAACCCACAAGTGTCAATGAGGTATGATGCTGTAAAAGAGTTTCCTTTTGAAGGGGTGGAGATGAATTTCAATGAAATCCATTGCTGGTAGTTTTGGTTTTGCAACAGAACCAGTTTTCTTGTGGTTGGAAAAACGCTCCTGCTAAGAAAATGAAACATGGGAAGAGAAGCGAGGGGAATGAGAATGGATTAGAACTCACCAATTTCGTTGGAAATGCATTCTGGACCAAACCCTAAACCCCTTTTCCCTTTCTTCTAAAACACATTAGTATTACAAACCCTAAACCCTAAACTACACACTTTTGCATCATCCACCTCTTTGGCAAATTAAATCGTGAATCGGGAAGTTAATTTTGAATCGTAAATCGTATTGAACTTCTCAGATTCAGAGATATATTGAAAAATGACTTGAAATATATGTATAATGTATGATGCAATAGTTTTAAAATAAAAATTAGAAATTAATAAAATAACCCAATCATAAGTATAAAAAAACAAAATCACAAGTCATAAATCAAGATTGAATTATATAGAGTGATTTCATGAAGCTTATGTTTCAAAAGAACGAAAATAGAACAATGATTTAGCTAAATAGGGTGCATGATTGAGAGTGACAATGTGAAGTCTTTATTTTAGAAGAACAAAAAAGAACAAGGAAAAAGGCTGCATAGAGTGAGTATATGAAGTCACTTTCAAAAAAAAAAAAATGGAATGTTCAAATAAGGTGCATTTGGTACGGAAGAAATTTTTCAGTGAGACAAAATATTCCCAAAATTGTTAACTCAAGTTTTCTGATTCTTTATTTGATTAATTGTTAACAATTATTGAAAATGTGAGCTAATTTTACAAATGATTTTTTTTTTTAAAAAAAATCTGATATGCCATTAAAGAAGAATTATTTATGTCCTTTAAATTATATAAATTTTTTCCATCAAGTAAGAATTCAAAAATACTACTCAGTGAGTCAGTACTCACCATGATATTATTTTATGAAATTCTTATTCACAATTTTAATTCTCAAGAATCTCATTTTCGTAGAAAAAATTTAAAACTCCTTGTATCAATAGTAGATAACTAGAATTCTCAATGTGAATTTTCTAAAAATCTAAAATTTATCTTTCTAACAAACGACCCCTTAGTTCCTTTTAATTTAACAACTAACACTTATTTGACTTTATAATTTCTTATATGAGAATTGATGGGGAAGGAAAAAGTGCATCATTGAATTGTGATATGGAATTCCATGATTCAAAGTCATCTCCGATTCATCACATGATATAGATCATTAATCGTACTATTAGAGTCGTGCGTGAATCGTCCAATTCCTATAATTATGTATAGGAGTAGTTATTTAACTTATATCAACAAATTTTGACTAGTACATCCCAAAATAAAAATAATCCGTGCAATGATAATTTTCCTTTAATAAAATGTTAATCGAGATTCATGCCCATAAGCCTTTAGTTACTTATTACACAGGTAAATGATATCTTAACTATTAGTTAACAAGGTGTATAGATTGATTAACAAGCTAAAAAGCTGATATCGTATTATCAAAAGCTGGAACCCGTCAACCATCCTATACACATTATTAAAGAATAATTGAGACATCATTAACTTAAGTCAAAATAGTGTAAAAATATGGTTCACAAACAACAAAAACTATATTATAACATTCATGGAACTAAAAATATCATAAACAATTCGACCTAATACACCCCGTTTGACATGTTTTATGCTATCAAAACCCAGGTTTTTTAACTCCTTGTAGGCAATGAGAAGTTTATTTTTAACCCAACTAAAAAAACTCTGGAGAGGGGGATCGAACTATAGCCACTACCTTTGGTGGGGCGTTTCTTACCACCGCAATACTATTCCAAACAACACAGTTGTTTAATGGTAATACTAACCTAACAATGAAATGATTTCTTACGTTCATATTTTATCATTTCAATATATGACAATTTCAATGACATCATCCTACCTGCATCTTCATGGAACACGGACCAAAATGCCACTGTTCACCAACTTTTTTACCTAAATGCCACGCGAACAGTGTTATTTCCCAATATGCCACGGGGGCAAGTTCGCTACCCTGTGTAGCGAACTCGGTTTGCTAACGTGTCACATTTTTAATGGATAACAAGTATCAAATTTTAAAAAAATAATAATAAAAAAAATGAAGGTCCCCTACCATGTAGGCGAACTTGGTTAAAATCAAGTTGGTGTCCACTAGAAACGTGACACGTCAGCAAACCGAGTTCGCTACACCGAATAGCGAACTTGCCCCCGTGACAGATTGGATATAACACTGTTCGAGTGACATTTAGGTAAAAAAGTTGGTGAACAATGGCATTTTGGTCACTGTTCCCATCTTCACCATCCTGAGTTTGGAAATTGCAGTAGTTTGCACGATATTCTCCACCATCACACCCTGAAAGAATCTAAGTAAAAAAATTAAAAACAAGTTCATTATCCTATGTTGTAGAGCATCTGAAAGGGTCAATTGAATCAAAAACTCCAACACAACATTGCGTCGGTGTGATTCCATATAACTAACAAATTTGAGCGAGGACAGAAACCATGGCAAAAAAATCTTTGGCCCCAATCCTCACTTCCAAAAATCTGCTAGTAGTACAAACAAAATCAGAATTTAAACTTTTGTTTAGGCTTTTTCACCACGGCACATCCAGGGTCCTCAACATTCTGCAGCAAAACAAACCTAGTTACATGCATTGTAAAAGTCTATAGGAAAATAACCAATCACATTAACAAGTAATGACCTTTCGCTTTTTGTTTTTCTTTTTTTCTTTCTTCTTCTTCCTCTTCTTCTTGCATTCCTTTACTGCAGACAGTTCATTCAGTTCTTCTCCATTAGAATCCTGTCAAGATTAGAAACAAATCTGAGAAAGTGAAAAAGGCAGATATCAACAGCTATTCAGACACCATTAACAGTAACGAAGCAAGAACCTTAGAATCAGAGTCACCAAAGGAGTCCACGTGCCGAACATTTCTTTCTGGATTAGAAGTACCACCTGAAGTTGACGAGAATCATAAAAGATTATTACACTTACTGACTATCATACAAATATGATTAAAGCCATCGATAAAGAAACTAAAATCCAATAACAAACAGAAAAGCTTATGCCTAACATTGTTAAAAGCAAACAGACATAAGAGAGGATGTGGGAAAGTTGTGGCTCAAATCTGGTAGACTTAGGTGTGTGTGTGCGCGCGCACCCAGTTTTCTACAAATATCAACCCCCCCACCCACAACAGAAAAAAGGAAAAAAAAAAAAGGAACATTGTTTACGCTCAGCACAGGAAATTTTAGTCACAAATATGCGCAGACCCAAAACCAAGTAAAACACAAACAGATCAAGAACAACCTCCTTAGTCCTTAGCAAACAACTTGCCCTGCCCCTTGTGAAGCCTCTCTACATGACAACTGTCCCTTGCAAGGCACTCTACCCTAAGAATGGGTTTCCAGTAATCAAACCAGATCATAACTTTTCTACATGATCACACTTAGATCAAACCTCAAAAGTCCCTACAACACTCTTAGCTGCAGCAGCAAAGCATCAAAGAGCAGGAAGAAGGAAAATAATTTTATTTTTATTTTTTTTAAAAAGAGAGAAACTAGGTACCAGTAGGACCGAACAGGATTAACCTAAAGCGTTTACACTATGTTAAAAGAGGAAAGGGAGAGAAAAGAGAAAATAGGATGTGTAAGCTGAACTCTAATCCGGTCATGCATATGTGTGTCAATATATATACAAACACATGTACAACAGTAACACAAGTCACAAGACATTAAAGATTTGATTAAGCTGCCCTCATACTAATGCTACTAACAACCAATGACAGCAAGATGAATCATGAATCAAGAAAATCACATTAACAACTGTTTATGGCACTCTTACATAACTCTATAATAATAAATATAAAGTTACCACATCTTTACCTTACCAGTAAAACATTTACAAATCACCAATTCACTATTACCAAACTTTATATGGCTCCACCATTCATAATAATATCTGCCTCTGTAAAAACCCGTGTTATACTAAAGTAATTTCAGCTCTATTGGATATTTGTGGTTAAATAGCGGTTATTAAACATGGCTAAGGGATAATCTACGTAGCATCGATACCGACACAGAACACAAGACACAACACGATACGACACTCTGACACGTTAATTCTAAAAAATATTAGATTTCGACACGTTAGGATACGTTTTGATATTAAATAATATTTTTAATTTATGTTGCGTATATTATATTTAATATTCAATAATTTAACAAAAAAATAAAGCTAAATTTATAATACCCATTATTTTTGAAAAGAAACATAATATATTACAAATATTTATATTAAATTCAATAAAATGGTAATAATAATCCAACAAATCTAATAGTTAGAACTAAAAACCTAACACAACGCAATCTTTGAACCTTTTTTTGAGTTTCTACAACGCACGTGAGAGTGTCGGGAAGTGTCGGAGAGTGTCATTTTTGAAGTGTCGGTGCTTTATAGGGAATAATAACATACTATTCCCATAATAATCATAGAAAAACACACACTTGAACTTGATGCAAATAATTGTAGTAATGAAACTTAAATTGCTCATATAATCAATTAATAATCAAATGAAATGAATAATAAATAAATAAAGGGTGTCCCAAATGAAGAGAGAGAGAGAGAGAGAGAGAGAGAGAGATAGTTGCATGTGTTACTTGCATATACAGTTTGTTTGGCATTATTGACAGCGAGTTCAAGGAGATCAGGGTTAATAGATGCCAATCCATTAGGGTCCTTCAGCTTCCTCTCTAGAAATTTGGCCAAAGCCGCTGCTTTATTCGTGGCCAAGGGTCCACCGGGATGAGCCAACCTTGCATGAGAATTCACGAATTAAAAATTCACACTATACCCACTAAAATTGAAGGGGTGACGAAGGAAACCGCGAATTCAAAATAAAAAATTTAAGGATAAGATTAGTCATGAAGTGTTAAAATTGAAGAATTAAAAAAAACCCTAAACCTGGGTTGGGCGTTGGAAGGGCGGGGAAGAGGGGCGAATTTGCTTCCACGAAGTGCACGTCTTTCATCTTCTGTCAGAGTTTCGATATCTTTCACCATTTCGATTTTTTGGTGAATGTCTCTGTGTCTTCCCTTTAAATGGTAATTACTCTTTCTACTTTTAAATTCAATTTAATTTATAGTACCTCAAAAAATTGTTTAATTTGATGTGGTTGGTTGCTTCGGCTGAAAAAACAAATTTAAAAAATTATCCAATAATTAATACAGATTTAAAATTATTTTAGAAAAAGTTCCAAATCCCAATAATTTTACTTTACATCACTTATTTACTTATTTTGTTTTAATCGCTTATCCCTTATTTTATTTTTTATCCAAAATCATTTTTAAAGTTGTTAGAAATTAAAAAAATAAATATATTTAAATACAAAATGAAGAAAATAAAGACATGATAAAACAAAATAAGACAAAAAGGTAAAAATAAAAAATATATAAATAGTATAAAAAAAGAAAAAGAAAATAGACCGAAGATAAAAAATATTGAAGAAAAAATAAGATTAAATATATCTAAATAAAAAAAGGAATATAGATTGAAGAAAAAAAAAGAAAGAAAGAAAAAAGATCAAATGTGTTGGAAATTTAAAAAAGTAATTTCTATTATTGTAAGTTTATTTTCTTCTTTTTGATTTAGACATATTTGATCTTTTTTCTTCTTTTATTATTTTTTCTTTTAGTTTTTTATGCAAATGTTGTAAATTTTTAACATAATTTGTCTTTTTTTTTCCTTCTATTTTTTCTTTTTTTGTCATTGGTCTATTTTCTTCTTCTAAGAAGCGTAAAATAGACAGATCAGTTAAGTTTCTAACAATGTTAATAATTTGTTTGTGTGGAAAAAATTACAGAGGGTAAGTGATTAAAAAGTTGGATAAGTGATTGAACATAAAATCATACGAGAATTTTTGATACATGAAAATGAATAAAAGATAAAGCAAAGAAATAAAGACATAAAATAAAAGATTAGCCCTTTCCTTTCTGAGGATGAGGAATGACCGTCACGTCTGTTTGGAGAAGAAGTTTCAACAAACCAGGAGGTTCGTCAAAGATAACAACATCTTGTAATCCAGAATTATTGAGGGGAAGATTAGCTAAAAAATTAGCACAACGGTTGGCTTCTTTAAATGCATGTATAACCGAAACCTGCCAGTCACGATCAAGAAGTGCTTGTATTTGAGTCACCAAGCGAGACTCACGAGCTGCACCACCACATTTGGTGAGCAAAGCGACCACCGAAGTGGAATCACTCTCAAGAATTAGACGACGCCAACCTCTCTACCAAGCAATATTAAGACCATTCCAAACCCCCCACAATTCTGATGTAAGCGCATTTGCAGATTCCAATGCGAGACAAAAACCCCACGAGCCAAGATCCATAAGGGTTGTGAAACAAACCCCCCACAAGCAGCTACACTTGGAGATCCTCTTGCAACACCGTCCATATTAAGCTTAATGAACCCAAACGTTGGAAATTTCCAACTGACTAAAATATCAACTGGATAAGGAATATCATATGTAAAAATACCCATCATGTCCACAAATTGATGTGGAATAAAGGCAATAGAAAGTGGTAATGGAGTAGCCATCATATGAGAATGAGCAACTTGATTTCGCCAATACCAAATCTGATATAGGAATTAACGAAAAAGGAAGACCAATTACGATATCAAGCTTCTCAAGGAACCAAAATTCACGCAACCAGTAGAATAAATTGCCCTGAAAAAATTCATCATGAAGAGCTGAAGGAATAAAGGCACACCATAATTCACGAATCACCGAACAATCGCGCAAAGCATGAAGAATTGTCTCATCTTCTTGCTTGCAAACAGGACAAGTACTATCTCCATAAGACCAAGAAGCAACCCAATTTGTAGTAGGTAGTTTACCGTGAGTAATCTTTCATAAAAGAAGCTTTAAACGATGAGGACCATTCCACTTTCATATCTTGGACCAACACCTCTCCTCCCAATAATCTGCTCCAACTCTTGAGTACCACTAATCAGATTATATAGCACCCTAACTGAGACCAGATCACCATTTCCCAGAGTCCACTTTATCTGTAAATGTTTTTTAAAATCATTTTTTCTCAATTTGCATTTAATTTAGATCCTCATATATAATATATTTGATGTAATATAATATTGTAATATTATGCAGTTTTATAGAGATCTCTGTGCTTCATTATTATTATTATTATTATTTTAAGTCAGTTACTTATTTGTAAGGACTTCTCTATTAATCATGTAGGGGCTTCTTATGTAAAATATGAATTTTATCAATTTAATCATTGAATATTTTATTATTTGATTGTTTGTGTCAAATTTTTAAAAACTGAACCTCACTAAAATTATAATTAGATGATTTTATTTTCCTATTTTTTAATGGCATGTCACGTTAAATATTAATAAAATATTGAATAATTTAATATTAATATGATAATTTTATATGATAAAAAATTTCAATTCTCTAAAATAAAATTATTTGATAAGATATTATTAAATAGTGTAAGAATAATTTTAATTTACTATAACATAAGTTAATTCCTTCTCAAATTTCTATGGTTTGTTCAAAATTTATACCTTTCTAAAATTTATTTTCAGTCTATCGATTTCTCAAGTAAACTTTTCTTAAAAGAGTGCAATAGAAATAGTTTCGAAAATGATTCCCCCAAAATGGAGAATTGAAAAATGGGAAGAAAAGTAACATCGATTTTCCCTTGTAAGCTGAATCGTATCAAGACGCCGTGTACCTTTTATGTTATTTCGAAGTTTGTGATGAAGATGAGATATTAAATTTTTTAAGAAAATTATGTTTATATGTTTCTATTTTTTCTTTTTTCACTGCAGGTAGTCTTTAATAAAATAAAAACTAAAAAATATAGGTTTAGTATCTTCTTTTTTTCTGTTTTTTTTTTTTTACAAAATTTATTCAAACAACACACAAGTATAAGAAAAGGGATTACATATATAAAAATGTGTAAGTTCATATTTTGGAAAGTTTGCTAATTAATACGTCGCTCTCTACCTAAATATCCACTTTTGTTAACACTTGAAACCACTCTCAATGTTTCATCTTTTAGTAACTTTTCAAATTTGAATTTTTTACTTGATATGTAGGAAAAGAGTTCAACGTTCTTTTGTGGGCAAACAATTGTACTCTTCCATTCTCTCATATTGCTGCAACACTACCACTATGTTCTGCATTGGAAATTGTTAAGCTTATTCATAATATTTATTATTATGTCAAAGCTCCAATCAATAGAAGTAACAAACTAATACATATTTCGTAAGAACAACGAGCGGGAATTGATGTCAACATCCTGGATAAGCTTTTGCTTTGTTTTGAGATTTCTTTTTTGGTTTGTTTTGAACAGTGTTAATGCCAGCATCCTGGATAAGCTTTTGGAGTATATCTTTCTCTTCTGTATGCTTTTCAATTAAGATTACTTTTAGGTGACCTACTAAGAGCCTGTTTAACCTCTCTCTTTTTCAATTAATAAAGACCTTTCTTATATATTACGTTGCATGAATTGATAGTGACATGATTTGTTTAGGGTGTAATTTCATTTTCTGTTGTAAAAAGATTTTCGTAAAACACATGCAAGGAATTTTTTTTTCAAATAGTGTGTCTTTTGGAATTCTTATTCTAATTTCAAAGTGCGTGGAAAATTTCAAGAGGCACAAGTAAGCAATGTGAATGATTCGTCCAACGTTTTTGTTATTGTCCCAAAATTCATGTTAATCTAATTTTTTTTTACATGGGGTGTCTTTTGGAATTCCCATAAGATAATAATTTATTGTGTGAGAGGGGAGTAAAAATAGATGAATAATTGCTAGCTGCATATGTGATTAACAAAGTCCAAATAGATGAATAATTGCTAGCTGCATATGTGATTTGGACTTTGTTAGGAATGTGGCTTTCATACTCAGGAGGGAGAGTGAATTGAGTATTACAATATTTTCGCAGAAATTCCCTTCTAGTTTCTAAGTTATCATTTCAAGCAAACTTTAATATATGAAAAGCTAATCAATACATTCAAACAATCCTAACATATAATATATTACAATTATAAAGCCTATGCTAGCACATACAAAATATCAAAGAAGCAATTAAAGTGCTACAATTAAAGAGTGAGGGTTTAGAAAAATGCAAACTCAATATATCCTGGTTCGGTCACTGCCACTTGTGACCAATGTCCAGACTGAAGTCGATCGATCAATTCTTTCACTATAATGTATTTAACCTTGTGCCATTGCATAAACCTCTGGACTGATCAATATTTCTCAATAGCATTACTGGAACTTTAACCTTCAAGGTTAATTTATGATCAGGAATCCCCGAACACGATAATGTATTTAAGATCTCAGGTGTGAATTCATCATCTTCAACGGAGGAAGCCACATCTTGCTTCAAAATTTTATCAGAACTCAAAAATATCCTTTCTTCACCAAGAATCATCGCCATCAGGTGCTCGTTCAGCATAGCAACATCAGACAATTTAGGAGTTAAGATAGCACGTTCTTTGAAAAATGTTGGATCTAAAATATTATCCAAGAGATTCGGATAAACAAAATTAACCATATCTGAAACGGGATCATCTGATTCTGTAATCAATAATTCATCTGGAATTGTTATCATAGATTCTTCATCTTCATCATCCCCAAGATCATCATCCCCAACTTTAAGTAGCCACTCCGAAAATTCTTTTATTTCATTCACATCATGAGTGGTACTTCCAGAATTAAGACGAATGTCCTTGGTCAAAGTTAATAAATGACAATAGGACCATAGATGAGAAGAATTTATGATTGCATTTACTATCTCCTGTCTGCTGCCATGAGGAATGACAGGTAATATTTGTCGAAAGTCACCTCCTAGAACAACAATTTTTCCACCAAATGGCATATCAACGAAACTTGTGTCAGAAAATCTAAGAACATCTCTAAGTGTTCTATCCAGAGCCTCAAAACAAAATGTATGCACAATTGGTGCTTCGTCCCAAATGGGAATACGAAATCTATAGTAGAATTTGACAGCAACTCTGCTATAGTAGAATTTGGCTTTATATTACACGTTAAATCTTCATTGATCTGAATAGGAATACGAAATCTAGAATGTGTTGTTCGTCATCCAGGAAGCAGAAGGGAAGCAATTCCGCTAGAAGCAACATTAAGTACTATTTCAGCTTTTGATCTAACAGATGCTGAAAGAGTATTCCAAATAAATGTTTTTCCTGTACCACCAAATCCATATAGAAAGAATAACCCTCCTTTGCCTGCTGTAACTGTCGAAATGATTCTGTCATAAACAACTCTCTGCTCATCAGTGAGGGGATTCAATAGTCTCTGATGCTCTTCTCCCAATGAAAATGTGTCATACATTAATTCATCAACAACTAATCGATTATGCATATCAAGCAACGATTCCCTGGTGATGCGAGGCATTGTCGGGTAATCATAGAGGCATTTACCATTGCTCTGCAGCACCTTATCGATTTCAGCAAGTGTTATGTTTTTTATACTTTCTTCTGTAAGAAGCGCATCTAAAAAAACCATAAAATATTTTCGCAGAAATTCCCTTCTAGTTTCTAAGTTATCATTTCAAGCAAACTTTAATATATGAAAAGCTAATCAATACATTCAAACAATCCTAACATATAATATATTACAATTATAAAGCCTATGCTAGCACATACAAAATATCAAAGAAGCAATTAAAGTGCTACAATTAAAGAGTGAGGGTTTAGAAAAATGCAAACTCAATATATCCTGGTTCTGTCACTGCCACTTGTGACCAATGTCCAGACTGAAGTCGATCGATCAATTCTTTCACTATTCGTCAAGCTTCATAGAAGCTTGACAAACCACTACAACCTTCCAAGACTTCAGGCTTTTGGATGCCTTTCATTCCAAAAAAAATTAGGTATTTGGGTACCTCTCAAATGCAATGGATCTCACAACCCTCTCAACTCAAGAATACAAAAAAGAAAGTGTTTGGAAATAAATATACACTCTCAAAGTGTGGATATACAACTTAAAGCACTATGGGTATATGGATTTTCACAATATGTGCTCAAATATGTTTGATCTTTGAAAGATATGAAAGAATATGCAAATGATAGTGTAGAGACTCTCAAAGTATGCTTAAGATGTGTAAAAATGATGCCTTAAATGTTCTAAAACCGTTGGGAATTCATATATAGTGTTTCCATTGAAAACTAGCCGTTTATAGCCATTATATGCATTATAGACAGTAAGGATTCTAATCCTTTTGTAAGGGATTTGAATCCTTGCTTCTGGGAACAAGGGATTCGAATCCTCCCTTAACAACAAGAATATTGTTTCGTATTTTGGGCGTAACTTGAGTTATTCTTGTTGGATTGATGTGATTTTAGTCTTGTTGGAAAGATAAGAGAGAGATATACAAATTTTATGAAAAATACAAGATACAAATACATCATCTTGGATACGAAAAGTAATCTAGAAGACAACAGCAAAACAATGCAGCAAATTTTAAGTTCAAATGTCTTCTAGCTTGCTTGTAACTACTTTTTGTGAAAAATCTTGATTTGATAAATATGTTTTGAAATTATAAAATATGTCAAGGATCTTTTCCATGAGTTTTTCAAATTTCTTTCAAGTATATAAAGGTTATGGATTGTGCAATTTGAAAAACATGTTTATTTTGAGAAAAACTTTGAGCTCGTGCAATGCAATCTATCATATATATATATCCTTACAATCATATCTAAGTCCTAAAAGTATATTCTAATAATGAATTTGACTTAGCTTGTTGCTTTCAATCTTGGATCTTGATCCTCACTTGAAATTAATGCTTTGACTTGTTGGCTATGACTGTTGGACAAGTGGCTTCAATACTCAAGAGGGGGGTGAATTGAGTTTTACAAAAAAAATTCGCAAAGTGCCTCCTTTGATATTTTAAAGATTATTTCTTCAATAAAGTTTTAATAAAGAAAATTCTAAGTGTGAGAGCAAGTGTAGAGATTAACAAAGTAAGCAAGCAAATGATTAAAGATAATCTAAAAATGCAATTTCAATATTTAAGTAAAGAGGTAAAGGTTAGAGAAATTGCAAACTAGATATATCCTGGTTCGGTCACCACCACCGTGACCTACGTCCAGACTGAAGCCGCTCGATCAATACTTTTCACTAACTATCAAGCTTGTGGGTGCTTGACAAACCTCTACAACCTTTCAAGACTTCGGGCTCTTGATGCCTCACAATTTTTCACTCCAAATTTTCTTAGGAATTTGGTGACCTCTCTAGTATAGGATTCACTCCCCTCTCAAATCAAGAAGTAAGATTGAGGTGATTAAAAGTGGCTAAGTACTCTCAAAGTACAGATTGCACAAATTGAAGAACTAATAGATGTATAACTTCAAAGGAAAGATGAGCTCAAGTGTATGCAATGATCAAAGTAAGTGATTAATAAGCAATAATAGGCTAGAAAGAGTAACAAAGCTTCAATAATTGATCTATGGTCGTGTACTGTTCATCATGACTGATGTGGGTATTTATATTGACACCTCCTTTGAAAACTAGCTGTTTCTAGCCGTTGTAATCCGTACATATCCGGATATTTATCGGGCTCATATCCGGATATGGATATCCGGATATGGTATCCGAATATTGATATCCGAATATTGATATCCGGATATTCTCAGTGCAATATCCGGATATTTCATGGCAGCATCCTTTTTGCTCGAATTCTGAGTTTCTTTTCTTTTAAAAAGGTTTTTATGACTTGTGATTCATGAAGTTTGTTATGGAAACTGTCTTGAAGCGTTTAAATCATGTAGGTACCTTTTTCAAATCAATTTTGGACGAGTCAAACCTTTTGTTTTGATATTTCTTTAAGGATGCATGCTTTTGAAATATATGAGTGATGAATGAACTTGAGCTCATGTAATGCTAGAATTTATACACATTTACACATTTTTCATAAGTCCTAAATGAATATACCATTTGAGATTTTGAACTTGGATTGATGCTTGAGACTTGGTGCTTGCATGCTTTCACTTTTGAGTTTCTTTTGGATGTTGCGTCGTCCTTGAGCATTCCTCTTTGTTATCATCAAAACTATGTTGACGTGGAATCATCAAGTGTACGTTTCATCCACATCATCACTTTGATTCATCAATGACAATGCTTGGCATTATGTTGGTTTTGATCTTTTTTCACTATTGTTATGATATTGAGCTTCTCTTATATGTTGTCCATGGTTTGTTGCCTTTAATCTTCAATGCTTATCCTTGTTCTTGTCACTTTGATGACTCATCATTCTTCTTGTATGACTTTTTCATATATATTTAATCTTCACGTAGGCATGTTGCTTTTTGCTCTTGATCAAGATTGTTCTCTTTTTGTTGTTGTCATTTTGTTATCATCAAAACATACCTTGTATCTACAGACTGGATATAAATGAAACAATAATTATTATACCTACTATGAGTAATTGGTATAGAAGTACTCAATAGTCGTGGAAACTTAATAGACATAATTATTGAACAAAAGGAATGGTAACTTAAAGGTGTCTGTTAATTAATGTAGGCCTCCAAATTGCAGCATTGGAAACAAAGAGAAAATTTATAAATGTGTTTTTATATATATTAATTATGGTTGCCACAACTTATGTAAATTAATATAGCCATATGTAATTTAATTGCAGTTGCCTACTTAAATCATGATTGAAATGATGTTTGCCATTAATAAGGATATAGAACAGAATGTGAAATTGGTAACTAGTGTATATAAAGAGAATTGATTATTTCAAAAATTCACAGTGTATTCTTTACTAATAATTAATTAAAAAACATTACATCACTTTGACTATATATATTTGTATATAAATGGTGAAAACAATGTTTCTTTTTTTTTTTTTTTAGTAACTACAAAATGTTGTTTTAAATGATAACCAAAAAATGCATACTAATGTTGTTGATTTTTTTAAGTAAATACACAAAGTTGTTTTAAGTTTTAACCATTTCCTACCGAAATCTCTGAAAAATGAAAATTGATGGGGAAATACGAAGAGTCTTATGTTAATTATTGGCTTTGGAGAAAGAAAAGATAAAAAAACATTAATGCAACTATTAAGTATTTAACAAACTATTATGTCTATTCGGCTGATGTGTTAGCATTAATTATCATACCTGTAAAGATTAACACACTTACGTAAGTACCCCCAAAGATTAACACACTTATGTTAGTCATGCATATCGACTAGGATTGCGTTCTAAATTGGAAATGTCATAACTATTAATATTACATATTATAATGCAGAACAATTTGTTTATAGCAATAAACTGAAGTGTTGCAGTTGCCATCGTAATTGTTGATTGCAGTTGCCAACATCAGACGTAATTGCTTATACCCTTCTAAAAATGAAACAACACATTAACATAGTAATTGCTATAAGTTGTCATAATTATTATAACAGTAAATGTTAATACGTATGGAAGTACACAAATAAGATGGGTGAAGTTCAATCGTTATACGATTGATGAAAATTTAAAGGTCACTCACTCTAACGAACAAATTAATTGCTTATAGCAATGAAGGGAAGTGTTGCATCATACGTGATTGCTTTACTATGTCTAAAAATGAAACGACACATTAACATTGTAATTATTTGTGGAAGTTCAACAACAGACTTTAATGTGAATTGACAAATACGAGGAGTTGAATTAGTGAATACAAGGAAAGGAATGAAATTTTAAATTTTAAAAGAAAAGGCTATACAAACATACGAAAAGGAATTTTAAAAGTAAAATTAAAGTCGTTTGGAATGAATGAAGTTTTAATGGTCAGACTAAAGAAACACATTAGTTCATTCATTTTGGTGAACATTCTCAATCATTATGTCTGTCCTTCAACCGAAACAACCTTCATTATATATCGTCAAGGTGAAGTTTCTTATTCCTATTGCATTTTCTGAAACCTTCACTTTACATCGTTCATTAAACCATTTGTCAAGCATTCCATCTTTGTTCAATATAATGGTTGATTCATCTGCTGTCAAGAAGGGAAGGATTGAGAACCAACAACATAAGTCGCTCAAAACTATTCCAGCCAATTTTTTATTGGAGGTGTTTGCAAATGTTGCATCTTATTCAATTGAAGACATCTGCAATATGTCAAACCAACCTGTAAAGATTTTCTTCATGTTACGGAGGATGATTATGTGTATGAACATGCGTCGTGGAAAAGGATGAAGATAATTATGATAATGGGATTACATGTGAATTTTGCAAGGCAGACTATGAACTGGAATTTATTTTGTAGAATGTTAATAGTCTAATTTCATTTTTTAGACTGTTAAGTTTTAAATTGGTGTCTTTGTATTCGTCGGTGATGTTGAACAATTGTTAATGAAAGTTTAATGTTTTGCAGTATATCTTTTTCTGGTGTAATTATGTAATTTGTTGAATACTTGCTAAAGCAATTGTTAATCTATGTATGATTTGAAGAACACGTTTTTATATAGCAATGAACAGAAGTCAAAAAAATAATATGAAAGGCCTTTTAATGTTACATATTATTATGTAGAACGCGTTTTTATATAGTAATGAACGCCATTGTTAAATACATAATGTTTTAAAATGCGTGCTATTGAACAAATATTAAAAGAATATATACGCAATGGTGCTAAAGCAATTGAAGAAAATCATTTTTGTTGTTAAATACATCCTTGATAGTCCAATAGAATACAATATATGTTCCAATGCTTTTGAACTACGAAATATGTGTGCGATATTGTTATTGTTGAGGTGGTTATAGCTCCTATCATTTATGTCATACTCTTTTAATTGGCATATTTTATATAGTTAAAAATATTAAACAAAAAAATTAATATTGTATCTTGTGGAATATAATAATTAAAACGTTAAATTTTGTTTGGTTGAAATAATAATAAAGATTTATACGATGGTGAGTGAATAAATACAGGTGCTCCAGTTGCCACCATAAGTGATCATTGCTTTACATCAATGAAAAATCAAATGACACACTCCATGGGATTTTAAACTTATTAATTACATTTGTCAATTCGATTAATAGAAATAGGAAATTATAAAATCATTAATGGAGAGAATTAGTGGCAGATTGTTATGTTAATGCATATATATCATAATTAGTGGAATTTTAAAGGTCACTATAATGAACAGAATGCTTATAGCAATGAAGGGAAGTGATTACAATGAACATAATTAGTGGCAGATTCGTCTCAGAATATCTTTTTTTTTTTCTCATACTTTGTATGTTCACAGTATAAAACGATTACAGAACTTGTGCTCCCCCACATTATGGGAGCACAATACATTTGAAGATAATAGGAATGAGTAGAGATGAATAAATATACAGGCCTCATTCTCTAGCCTAAAATCTTAAAACGAGGTAATAAAGCAAGAGGCCAATCCAATTGTATTACAATGAAATGAGAGATAAAATCACCATGTAAAAAGCACTGAAATCTTTTCTGAATGGTTGATGAGGGCCTAAATATATGCTTAAGTGTTATAACCACTGCACATACCATATTACTCCTTCATTCACCAAGGAAGAACTTGAATATATCACTCAATGAAACAATGCCTTCTACACGCTTGCTCCCAGCTTCCACAATAACAAGCCGCCTCACACCTGAACCCATTTTTAGCATGACAATCTTCAAAATGAAATCCATGGATATCTGGAAAAACTAAACTTACTGCTAAATCAAGTTAGCAAAAAACACTGCAACAAATTGAATATTGCAGTTGTAACTTCTATGCCACAACTTGGACACATAACTCTTCATTGTTTATATTGATATTCCCTCCACTTGATATCCAACTCTATTACCAAAAACCCAAGAAATAGCTTATGCTATGAAAATAAAGAAGAAAAATTTCATTACTACTTCAACGACATGGAGCCCAACTTACACCCACTTTCTACAATTAAGCAACTTCTTATTTTAAAAGGACACAAAATTGGCCATAAGTGTCTGAATTTAATTTTTATTTTTGTGAACACTCATTGTGGGTGCCACTAAACACTGCTAGTTACAGACTTACCACCCTTCAAGCTGGCTATAATGTATTAAATGCTATGTCAACAATCTATATAATCCTTGGGGAAAAAAGAATTTTAAGTTTGGCTTAAGAAAACCATCAGAAATTTGGCAGAGGACAGAGAACTAACCCAATGTTGACACAGAAAATTGGACTCACATTGTCAAGCATGGCATCCAAAAACAACATAAATATAGCACATATATCATTACAAGGAGTAATAATTATCTATCCTCCATATTCATTGAATATTTGGGGGTACAAGTCTATAAAATAAGATATTGGTTTCCATCAATATTGGAAGACACAAATGAATGTTCACAAGAACCGAAGGCTAACATAGGAAGTCAATGACCAAATGAAAATTAACAAAAAATAATCTTGAAAGAAAAGCCAGCCATGTAGAAAAAGAAACTCAAAGTCATGCTTCACCAAAAAAAGGAAAAAGGAAAAACAAGCCCACCTGGATTTGCCAGACGTTCCATCACTTTATGCAGAGAATCAGAACGCAAACACATCTGACATCTTTGACTTCTAAGCTCATAGGGACTATATGCGTCCTGGCCCAACTGCAAAGCCTGGACAATAAAGCATGCAAGAGATACTATGATCTCAAGAAGAAAATCACTAAAAAAAAAAGGGCCTCCATATAAATAAAGTATGCAACCTTAGCTTAGACTTCAGACTGACAAAGACACTACCATTAATTACAGCTTAAAATGAAATCTTTTTTCTTTTTTCTTTTTCTTTTTTTTTAAAAAAAAAATAATTCTCAATTAACATCAATCAAGAGAAACAAATACACAAATTAGCAAAAATCACACAAATGTTGACCCGCCGCCAAACATGTTCTACAATATCAGTCCATTAGTCCAGGAAGCTTAGAAATCCTTGGCACTGATATGGTTGCTGTGATTGAGATATGAGTGCTCAGTATGTCATAAGCTTGTTTCGAAGTTGCAATTACCAGAAACATTCCACAGAGCTCATGGACCTCATTCTGTACTGATCCTTAACCTTCATAGTCCGTCAGATTTAATCAAGCAGCTTCAAAAGAAATTTGAATTTCCTTCTTTATAAACTTTACAGTTCCAGGACAACAAAAATATTCTCATGCTGGATTTATCCGACCTATGACCTATCATGCAGCAAACCTTCTCAACGAAACTACTTACCAATTTGTCATACTTATCAACTCATTAATCATTGTCAAGGTTCCTTTTTCTTCCTACTTCTCTAATTTTTCCCCCAGCTCCTGAAACTCGATTCCATCTGTATATCAGCTCGTACTAACCACCAAATTGCTACAAGATTGACCTGGATTATTGCCTATATTTCTAGTTCCCCCACCTAACCATTGATGAAAGTTAGGATTCACCAAAGGTACCAACAGAGGTCTATTTATACCAACATTCATAAGATAAAGTCATCACTAAAGTTCACACAAGCTTCAGCAGGAAAATACAGGACAAAGAAGACAAATCTTCATTGGTAGAAGTGCACATATATATATTTACAATGTTCAAATTAAGCCACAGATGCATATTAACGCTAAATATCAAAAAGAAGTGTGTGTCAATACAGCATCGATAACGTTAATATTGGAAGAAAAATAAAGAATCAAACTCGATATCATTTTTAACATTACTCAAGCATCTATTTATTCATCAACGTATGTTGACTGTCAACCACTAGATCTATTCAACAGCCAATAATCAAGAAAAAGAGACATAAGATCTCATTCAAGACATAACAATAAATTATTTCAAGAATAAAGGATAATATATACTTAAACGAGACCCAAAACAATAAATCAAAGCATCTCTCCTATAGTTGACCCTATGCTGTATGATGCCAACTAAAATGCTTTCTAAAAAGAAATTTATCACAGAAAGTGTGCTGAATAAATCTATAAATTCTTAAGATCATCTTTGGTGTCCCCTAGGCTCAGCAGACTTCCTAACCAAATTAATAAGGAAAAGATGAACTCAGAACATATTTGTATTTTGTAATTTTTAAACTATAAATTGTCAGCAGAAGTTTATTGGTAAGCAAAAATTAAAAAAAAAAAAAAAACTTACCTGATGAACAGTCATTTCATCAAGATTAATATGTGTATATGCTCTGTCCTTTGCCAAAGCCGTTATGTCACTATCAAAAAAGAAGTGCGGGGAGGAAAGTGAGAAGCATTTACAAGACACTACGAAGAATGAAATGATCAGAGGACAATTTAATGCTAGAACCACAGATTGACTCTACAGTATATCAAACAAGGCATCATGAAGTACAATAATAAGGATATAAAAACAAACCTCCGACAATATACATCAAGTAA
Source organism: Gastrolobium bilobum (assembly GCF_033153095.1). Classification (NCBI taxonomy): domain Eukaryota; kingdom Viridiplantae; phylum Streptophyta; class Magnoliopsida; order Fabales; family Fabaceae; genus Gastrolobium; species Gastrolobium bilobum. Next base: position 41,032 of record NW_026899572.1, read on the forward strand.
CGAGTCATTATCATCGACTATCGGTATTGAACTTACTTGGGCTGCAAAAGCAAAAGGCAAGAAGTAATGTAAGCAAAATTATGCTCATGTTCAAAGCAAACATTTCTTTTATTTGATGCTTGAATCAAAAAATGGTATCACCCCATCAAATTCGTGTTCTCTTTTGATAATTAATCACAAATCAACTTTCTTCTAAAAGTGTAGACAGTGCCCTCTACCATCAGCCTAATACCTCAGAAGTATAATAGGATACCAATTTCTTCATTCTTTCTCTCTGTTGCTTTTCTTTTTGATACACTATGTTCAAGGTCAGACAAAAAGTTCACACCTTGAACTAACAAATTTAGGGCTGAAGCGAGAGAAGCACTTGGTCTCAGCATTGCTAGAGGCCGCCGATTTGATTCCCCGATTTTAGGCATCCACGTGCCCACAGGTATTGCACCGATTGGAAGTTGAAGTATAGGCAATGAACTAGAGCAATTCCTAAAATACCTACAAATACCTGAAAAATCAATTTGGTAAGCATAAAGCATACTTAATAACATTATAAAGAAAGCTATCATCAAAGCTCACATTTAAGTATTCCAGAAAGTGAAGCAAGATGTAGTAACTGAGGAAATGAACCATCTTCAGAAGATGAATGGATAATAGGAACTGTTGAAACCTCCTTTTGCACGATCTTCATGGCAATGTCTTTCAGATTATCATATGGCCCTGCCTGCATAATAAAAGAATATTCAAAAAGGATGTCAAACATAGTAAGTAAGCTATATCAGAGCTGCTGCAATAGACATGTGCCTTTAATTAAAGCATAAAATGAAAACTAGTGAAATCACTCAATCATTTCATGATTGAGAATACATCTATACAAGCTAAGGCCAAGATAGGTTTTCAAGAAGATTACAAAGGCAATTCTCCATGCCTAGAAATTTAACATTCAAGATCATCTGCCTTTCAATTTTGGAAACAACCTCCCTTTAGTCTGCAATTTCCATGCCTTGACTGTCAATAGACACTTGGTATTCAAAACAGACTGAATTTAAACTTAAGAAAACAAAAATAAAAATGAACAAGAGATAAAAGGGATATCGCAAGAGCAACAGTATTTTATTCATTTTAGTTTGATAAGGAAGAGGCCCAAGTTATATCTCAATTTCTTTTCAACCTGAAATAAGTAATAACAGCAAATGAAAATGGATGGGCATTAAATAATAATACTAATATATGACAATTTAAAGTCCTAATGTGTTGCTAATATATACCTGGCCAAGATCTTGTCATCATTACATTGGTTCTTATATCTAGAGTAACAACCCTCCTGCCATTTGCATATGCCATGGGTTTCCTCACAGCTTAGTGAAAGGTTAAGAAAATATATTTATTTAGATTAAGTTGCCAGTAATTTGAAAAGTATAAAAGACAAATTTTCCTAAACTGCAAGGACATGCATTCCTGCCTTTTAGTATCGACACACAAGTCTAGGCAAGAAATTTGATAACCTGCATAAGCTTCAAGTTGATTTTTAAAAATAGACCTCTTTAAGATTTCTTTTTCATTCCTTTACACATGTTGCAGAATGCAGACACTATTCTACATTGAACCTACGTTACGCAGAGATCGAATTACAAAAAAAAAAATCCAGGGCTACAATTAACTCAAGCTTCTCATTATATTCCAAAAAACATGAGAATCTTTATATATATTTTACAAACCATAATCTGCAAGTAGTCCAAATATGAGCCGTATGACATACTAAAGCCATACAAAACACTTACATGGATAAAAAAAGGTCTGGAAAATGCAGTTCCATGCCCATTGTTCTGTCTATTTAGATATGATTTTCCTTCTTTCCAAGCTGAAACGGTATGTGTTTCAAGCTCCTCTTCTGTCAGATTGGACCCATGATTCCCCAGCTGAGAATAGGACAATAACAAGTTACAACAGGCATTACAAAATATATGTATGAACACATGAACTTTACAGGTAGCCATGTAAAAGATTGAAGAATAATTGCTAGTCGTACACAAAGCCCCTAAGGAACCTTAGTTACATATTCTACTAATCCTCAACATCAACAATAGTAAGTTAACAAATACTAATTTCTTCTTCTTAACAAACAATACAGAAAAAGAAAATTAAAATTGATTAAATCCCATCATTAGGGAATTATTTTTTCCCAAGACATTTCAACCCTCCCTTTGTATAAACAATCCAGCGAAGTGGCTCTTGTAAGTTGGAAAAAAGGTCAGATATAAGGGAGGAAGTTGACTCTCATTAAAATCACTCTCTAAAGCTAGGATACTTAGTAAGCAACCTTGTTTCAGGTTACTGCTTCTACAGCAACATTGGATGGTAAAAAACATACTCTATAATAACTCTGAAAGAAGAGTTTAGACTCTGGCCCTTCTGGTGCATTTTCTTGTAAACCCTTTTTTCAGTTCATAACTCATTCCCCAAATAGCAAAAGTCTCCTCCTAGGCTAAGCCATTAGGAAGTCAAAGGCACCCTCTAAGATCAAATCTGTTGTTTGGATGGTGGCACTAAATAGGATTAACGCAAATGAGATGCTTCAGATAACAAGGAAGCTACTTTCCTTCTTGGGATTTTCAAGAAGCAGTTCATGGGTCCTCATAACAGTTTCTGTAGGATTGCTACGAAGAATTTGGTAACAAGGAAACTGCCAAAATTTTGTGGCAGCATGCAATTTATTCAATTCTTTGGTGCACTTGGCTGAAGCCTAACACTCGCATTTTCAAAGGGCTACCTTACCATTAAATCTTCTTTTGGACAAGATTGTGTCTTAGCCTCTCTTTGATGTTCAGCCCAAGGTTGTTTTAAAATAGTTTTTCCATCTCTGACTTGCAGAGATTGGGCAACTCCATTGCACACTTAGTTTTCTCTTAGTCTTTTATTTTCTTCCTTTTGTATTTGCATGGTACATCTTGCCCTCATCATAATTTCTTTCCCTTCTCTCAAATTAAAAATATTTTTCTATCCAAAAACGGAAAGAAAAAAATTCTCTATAAAAGGGATGAGAAGAAATATTATTTTAGTTGGTTTACTGGAATGAGTGTTCAAACCATTTTTTCAATGTGATTGATTAATATGAGCCACATGCAGCTTAATTGAATTAGATTATCAAAAGGATGTTGTGAGTAGCAGACTTGCAGTGGAGATCAGGATGACGATAGGAATGAACTATAGTACAAGTTCCATATTATTGAGGGGACTGGTGTAACTAACAGAGCAAATTTTATGATTTGGATTATTTGAAGCTGAGAATGGGATGCATGATTTCTTTTCAGATGAAGATCTGTGTACAAATTCTTTTTCATGGAAAAAAGTTATGAGTAAACAAGTTAAAAAATTTATCTTCTGATCTTTGCATAATTCCAAGGATAAACTATGCACTGCAGCTAGTCAGACAGAGTTATCTGAAAATATGCAATTTGAATAAGCAGTTTAACCATACTCACAAAATCTTGAAATTGATTCTCAACAACTATATCTGGTACCCATATCATATTATGCTGGAAACTACTAAAATCAATATCAATATCAATCATCTTCAATGAACATTGTCATTGTGCATATCAAGGTTAGAATTATCCACTAAGACAAACACAAGATTCAATTTCTGATGTGTCCTTTTACAAATGGATTCATCATTTCTACGATCAACATCAAATAACTTGAGATAAAAAAATGGCCACAAGTCAGTGCTATTTATGCAAACAACATGCAGAGTCAATTGATTATTTGTTCATTCATTGCCAATTGTTCAAACATAATGAAAATTGTCTATATTTTTAGTAATTCGTTCCTGCCAATCACCAATGGACTCATTAAGTGTCAAAGGTGGAGAAACATTTCTTTAAAGAAGTTGATTGCACAAGAAAATTGTCCAGGCATACAAGTACACTGCTTGATTGGAATAGGAAGGCCAACCTTTCAAGAACAAAAATCATTGTAATCATGCAAGATATATTTATTATAGTTTTCTTAATTGTTTTTCTTTTTTCCCATTTACTTTTGCTGCCTGGTTTTGAAACTTGTCATACATCTTGTATATGTCATATATTTTCCTTTCTAAGTCACTTAACATCCACACAAATCATCATGAGAAGAGCTTTGCATTCAAAAAAGAAAACTTGCCAATACAAGGAGATAATGATCTTAAATTTAAGATACATCTATTAAAATTAAAATAAAATATAAAACACATACCTCTCTTAAAATTAGAATAAAATCCAAAGCACTAAGAACACCAACAAATTGTCCCTTGCAGAAGTCCCAAAGTGGAGCCATGAAAATTCCCTGTAAATTATCCAGATTAGAAAAATTGCATATGTAAACTTCTAATCAGCAATGGATGAAGACGCAATAAAACTAAAACAGAGAAAGCTATAACATGTAACCAAAGAAGGAAAAGACTTGAATCATTGTCAAAGCTAAGCTGCTGAAACAATTGGTCAAATTACAGAGAATAATTCAAAAAGGAAGAGTCTTGTCTCTCCTATTTATTAGAGTAAAGGCAAGTAAAGTGACATGATAGCAATCAAGCATGTTTTAGCAAAGTTATTCAATATATGCAAAAAGGGCTCCCCAAATTGTAATCTAAGATAAACAAAGAGGTACGGTACCTGCTCATGCAGTATATGAAATGCCTGTTTCACTGGCAGATCAACATCCAAGGCAACAACCTGCAGCCAGGAGTCAATAAATCAGTAAGATTGTAATTTGCAATTTGTGTGACTGTACGTTAATCATAAAGTCCAAAATAAAGGGTCAATGGTAAAACTTCCAAACCTTGCCTGACTCAGGAAATAATTCATAAGCTGTGTGCATAGACAGAAATGCAGAAATACGCTGACAGGAGATCTGTACATCAGCATCTGATATTCTTGGCAGAACCTCACTCAATGTACCATCCGTCAACCGAACCTGCTTTATAAGTGAGCTACATATTATATTTGATGTCCGAACTATTAAATTTCAGATGCAAATAAACAAGAGTACAGTTTTAGACATGAGCAGAAATCAAAATCTAAAAGGTAACAGAATAAACATGCGCAACATGACATTGTAAGTTACAAGGGCTATGACTTATGACAAATAAGACAATCAGGAAGATTATATTTTGTTGTATTGCAAATAGAAGGCTCAATAGACCTACATAGATCAAAATTACTGGATTCAAAGTCCTAAACAAATAACAAAGTGGGTTTCTAGGAGTTCTAAAATGAGATGCAAAAAATTCTCTAGAGTCCATACAGATCATATTAGCACTGTCCTTTGAAATTTCATTCAAAAGTATAGCCAAAAGTCAATGTACAAATAGTGGCCAGGTTGATAACAACAAACACAACTAACTCTTACCCCACGGCGAAAAGCCTCATTATCCACATCCATGTTATTTCCAGAAGCAATATCTGGGGTTAAAACAGGTATGTAGTTAGGATCAGTAGCCAAGAAGACAGTGTTGACTATCCCATATTCTCCAGGTACAAAAGGCTGATGCTCATCATGCCGCCATTCTCCATCAACAAAAAACTTGTACTGCATTCATATAACTTCATGATAAGTATCTAGCCGCCAAGAATAAAGGCCAAACATTATCTTAAATTAGCATCTTTTCAATTCAACTACTATGTATCATAATCAGATACTTGCAATCTCAAAAGTGAGTAGTATACTGCTGCTAAAACTCCGATAACAATCATTGACACAACAAAATAACATTTAAAAAAAAATAATATTGAAAAAGATAAATTATGAAACAGGAACTAGTATTCTAAACCTCTGAACATAACCTCAAGCACCAATATCCCATTACATTCCATATCAAGTATCAACCAGACTTCATATTAAACCATTAATTTTAATTTTTTTTTTTTTTTTGGGCTGTCTAGAAGTAATATAGAGCTAATTCAGTGCTATTAAAAGGAATACTTTGCTACTGAAACATCTCTCTGAAAAACTGCCAATAAAAATTATCTAATCTACAGAACCAGACAACCACATATATAATCTAGAAAGACTTGAAACTTTCTATCCAATCACCTCTAATACTAACACAAAAATGCCAGTAAGTCAGTGACATAAACTAACCTGATGATAACCAGGGGGCAAGCTATAAATAACTTGAAACACAGTTGGGCAACCTTCGACTGGCGACATTGGAAGAAGCTGAGACCACCTTTAAGACAAAATTTACATTAAAAAACACACACACACACACACACATATGCAAGACTAAACTAGAGCATTCTCACCAAAACGGGTAGCAAAGAGATTAAGATATTCATGTAGCAACAACAAAATACTCACCGTGTGAAAGAACCACTGAGAAACACACTCCTTCCGCCATATGGCCACACAAACCGCATGGGAATTAGCACTGTCCCTGCAACATCACCCGCATCCCTTACAGAATCCATACTCTGATTGAACATTCAACCTCGAATTGAGAGTCCTACTTTGAGAATACCCTCCAAGCACCACGCTTCATCGCAGCATGTCACTTTGTTCAGTTCGCAGGGTCCAAATTCCAGTAAATGCCGCACAAATTCAATGCACTACGAAGCCCAAGATGCAGGAGGAAAAAAATTCATCCCAAATCAAAAATCCGCTAAGGAAAAAAGAAAAAGCTTGGATTTTGATTCTTTATTCGACGGAAAAATCAAAAACAAAAAGTGCCCATTTCTCACTGCAACAGAACCAACGAAGAAATTGAAGCGGGTACGAAAATGAACACTCCCAATTAAACTTGCACGCAACAAACCATTGACAAGCACTCACAAAACCCTAACCTTAAATTGAAAAAAACCTACCAAATTCAACCTGGAAGAGCCACGAATCTGGGAAAACCAAAGCACAGTCTCAGGTGAAAACAAAGAAAAAATGGAAACCCTATTGCAACATCAGAAGCCACTTGTTGAGAAAACCAAGAGAGATTTATCCCGGAAAGGGAAAACAAAAATAAAATAAAATTTTATGTTATTAAAAAAAGTTGTAGTAAGGTCAATGAATTATTATTATTATGAAGGTGCTAATTTGCTAAAGCAAAATTATGAGACAGAGATTGTATTGTTAAATTGGAAAATGGGAATAATAAAAGAGGGTAAAAGGCTTAGGAAACACACGTGCGGTTTTGTTGTTTGATTTTGATTTGATGAAACATTTTTTTCAGGCCTTATTTAATTTTTCAGATTTTAAAGATAAGAAGAGGTTTTTCAGATTTGTTTACTGTGTATAGTCTTCAGTTTTCTATATTTTTGACAAATGTCAATGACTACGGATCACAATTTTCAAAAGAACTAGTGTATTACCCGTGCGTTGCACGGAGGGAAAAAAATCATTTTGTTTGTCTCGTAAAAACTAACGCAACACATGCAAGATGCCGAACCTACATTTTTTATCCTTCATCCTCTGAGGAATGAATGAGTAATAATGTACAAATGAAAGTATGAAAAAAAAAGACACACGAACATGTGAGTACAAATAAAAAGTGTCATAACAATACATCCATATATGGATGATGATGGATATTGTTTGTTCAAAAATAGCAATTAACAATATACCATGTGTGCATGAAAAACGATTCCTGCATGAGAAAAAAAAAATTAGCAGTTAAAAAAATCAAACGGTAACGAAAATAAGTAAAAAAGCACTCCATTGCCATTTTTTTTGTCTTTACCTGTACCAAGCAGTGATGTTATCTCATAGTAGACAGGAGGAAATTCACGACATTAATCTTTGAAATACTTCCTTGTAAACTATATTAAGGGTACTATTTGTAACACAACCGTTTTCATCAAGTATCAATTTCTTCAATCCATGCTTGCTCTTTACTCTAGACAGTGCCACATATAATTGCCCATGAGTGAAGACAGGCTTGGGGAGATAAATTGCAACATGAGAAAGAGATTGTCCTTGGCTCTTATTGATAGTCATGGCAAATGAAACAATCAAGGGGAATTGTCTTCTTTGGAAATTTATAGGAAATGTGTGACTTGATGGGCTCATCGTCATTCTAGGGATTAACACAGTTTCACCTATATTGCTTCCTGTAAGAACAATTGCCTCAACAACATGATTCCCCAATTTTGTAATGAGGAGCCTTGTGCCATTGCATAAACCTCTGGACTGATCAATATTTCTCAATAGCATTACTGGAACTTTAACCTTCAAGGTTAATTTATGATCAGGAATCCCTGAACACGATAATGTATTTAAGATCTCAGGTGTGAATTCATCATCTTCAACGGAGGAAGCCACATCTTGCTTCAGAATTTTATCAGAACTCAAAAATATCCTTTCTTCACTAAGAATCATCGCCATCAGGTGCTCGTTCAGCATAGCAACATCAGACAATTTAGGAGTTAAGATAGCACGTTCTTTGAAAAACGTTGGATCTAAAATATTATCCAAGAGATTCGGATAAACAAAATTAACCATATCTGAAACGGGATCATCTGATTCTGTAATCAATAATTCATCTGGAATTGTTATCATAGATTCTTCATCTTCATCATCCCCAAGATCATCATCCCCAACTTTAAGTAGCCACTCCGAAAATTCTTTTATTTCATTCACATCATGAGTGGTACTTCCAGAATTAAGACGAATGTCCTTGGTCAAAGTTAATAAATGACAATAGGACCATAGATGAGAAGAATTTATGATTGCATTTACTATCTCCTGTCTGCTGCCATGAGGAATGACAGGTAATATTTGTCGAAAGTCACCTCCTAGAACAACAATTTTTCCACCAAATGGCATATCAACGAAACTTGTGTCAGAAAATCTAAGAACATCTCTAAGTGTTCTATCCAGAGCCTCAAAACAAAATGTATGCACCATTGGTGCTTCGTCCCAAATGGGAATACGAAATCTATAGTAGAATTTGACAGCAACTCTGCTATAGTAGAATTTGGCTTTATATTACACGTTAAATCTTCATTGATCTGAATAGGAATACGAAATCTAGAATGTGTTGTTCGTCCTCCAGGAAGCAGAAGGGAAGCAATTCCGCTAGAAGCAACATTAAGTACTATTTCAGCTTTTGATCTAACAGATGCTGAAAGAGTATTCCAAATAAATGTTTTTCCTGTACCACCAAATCCATATAGAAAGAATAACCCTCATTTACCTGCTGTAACTGTCGAAATGATTCTGTCATAAACAACTCTCTGCTCATCAGTGAGGGGATTCAATAGTCTCTGATGCTCTTCTCCCAATGAAAATGTGTCATACATTAATTCATCAACAACTAATCGATTATGCATATCAAGCAACGATTCCCTGGTGATGCGAGGCATTGACGGGTAATCAGAGAGGCATTTACCATTGCTCTGCAGCACCTTATCGATTTCAGCAAGTGTTATGTTTTTTATACTTTCTTCTGTAAGAAGCGCATCTAAAAAAAACCATAAAATACAAAGAAAAAAAAAGTTAAAATTAACAAAGAGAAAGACATAAAGGAAAGAATAAAACAGAAATAAATAATAAAGCAACATATGCTGAATTCGGGTAAAAAAATAGCGAAATAAAGAGTAAAGCAATATATACTGATTTTGGTTTTTAAAAAATATAAATGCGTTAAATATTATCATAACACGTACCTTGACGCCCTATTCTTTTCCTATGCCGATAAAGAACGTCGTCGGATAAAAAATTCCAACACTCTTCCCAAACTTTTTCAGGCCTGTTCATTGAGTTGGCAAATAACAATAGAGCAAACAGAGATCTAAGATAAGCAGCAGAACCCCATGAACTTGCCTCTTTAATTGCATCAATATACTCATTGTCATCATCTAGAAGTCCTAAAGAATAGCAGACATCCTTAAATGTAGGAAAAAGCACACCATTGATTGTTCTAAGATCTTCATAACTGGTACACCCCCATTGAAAAGTAAGCAACGTGCGAAGATAGAAATCTTCTCCATTATTGGCAGAAAAACGATTTATTCTCCCAATTGAAAATCCCACTTTTCTAGGATTTCATTCATGCATTTGGTCTTTGTAAACAAATTCAGTCGGGTACTCTGCATAAGTTAGATGCCTACCTTCTGGATATTTTTTATTTGCATCCATCCAAGACTCAAAGATTGATAGTCTAGACTCCGCCCTTGTCTTGACATCAGAAATCGAAGCATTATCACTGAAAATAATGTTCTTTTCATTGGGCAGGTGAAATGGCAATCTCTGAACAGGGGGTACCTGGAATGAATGTCAAATCCAAAAATTCTCCAAGAAGCTTCACATGCGGAGTCATACCTATAATAAATAAATAATTAAAACAACAAAGTTCATGAAAAAAGACACATCGATTTTTGGGAGAAGCAAAATCAGATCAGAGATAATTTTGAGTACCTGCAGCCATAAAACATTTTGATTTCATCTTTTGCATGATGTACGACAGTTGTCCCTCTATCATTCCCTTTGTGAATGTATTTAAAAAGATATTTAATGGCATTTCTTTGGCAAGTGTATTCAACATTGATATGAGCCTGATACTTTAAAAGAAGTTGTGCATTATACGGCACAACATAACGATTATCAAGTTCAACACCATTTTTGTTCACAACTCTCGCATCATTTCTTCTCTTATAATGAGGGAATCCATCGTCATCAATAGAAGTACGGGAGCAGAAGTTTTTTGGAAATTTTTTTGAACACCGTCCGTCATTCATGCAAGGAGATTTGTAATTTTCAGGACCACATGGACCATGTATCATGTAATTTGTGACAACTTGAAACAGCTGCGGATTGGAATCCTTGTCAGGAATTTCTGCTGAAATCAATTTATCAATATCAAGAGCACTTTCAGGCTTGTTTGAAGGGTGCAAGAATAGCAGAATATGAGCATGAGGTAGTCCGCACTTTTGGAATTCGATTGTACAAACATCTGTTACATTGACCAAAATACAACAGAAATAATGATAAGAAAATAACAATGTTATAGACAGTTTTATTGCATGTCATGATAAATTCCCTTAAAACTTGATTTAAATTATGAATAAAAAATAAATAAGTTTAGCATATACTTACATGCAATAACTTTGCCAAGAACATTTTGTTTCCTGAAATCATGTAACAAATCGTCTAATTTGAACTCGAATACTCTGCATAGAATATCAGGCCTATCTTCAGGGCTAAGCTGTCTAGCCCTTACAACTCGTGTGATTTCTGGCCACTTAGGATTACAGGTAATTGTTATAAAAAGATGAGGATACTCAGCCCAACGGCAAATTGCAAAAGCATATTTACAATTTTCAGCAATATATCTAGGTCCGCCTGTAAACGAAGTAGGTATAATGATACGTTTTCCAGTATTTACGGCTGCATCTTCACTTTTGTCGAATGAATGTTTTATATTTTTGTACAACTCAGCTCTGAGATGACTCTGGTTATATCGAATGAAATTAAGCCGTTCAAACTCAATCATAGTGTACGCATCAACCAGGAATTGTTGGAAAAGTTTCTTTGATTGAATGAGAATTTCTGACTCTCTTGATCGCATCTAAAGTCGAAAAGAAAAGAATTCCTTCATGCTGATAACAGCTCTTGCATTAGTCCTACCATTGGACACGATAGTACGCTCCACATCATCGCGATAACCGTCTTCACCGTAAGGAAATAACAATGGATACTGCAAGCCAAGATATAATGGATGCTTCACATCGATGTGTTGTAGTACTCTATCTTGGGTTTCAATAATGATATCCCTATCACACATAGCACTGTCTATATCTCCAACAATCAAAGCAGTCACTTCGGATGCTGTCGGAAAATTATAAACTCTTCCATCACTACCACGCTTTCGAATAAGCCTCAACTTCACACCATTAAAGTCATCTTCTTTATAACGGTCTCTAGCGCACCAGAAAGACTGAGCTATACTATTATGCTTATCCAACATCTGCTTCAAAGATAGGATAATTTCGGGATCGAGCTTATCTTCAGTACTTGTGGAACTGCAAATATAATTACAAAATAAATCATTCACTAATATGAAATAAACATAAAAATATAAACCATAAATGAACAATGAGATTTTGTCAGAAAAGGAATATGCCTTAGACAATCCAGTCTGTTGTCCACTTTGTGGGCAGTATCATATATATACAGTTGAGCAAATTTTGGAGTTTGACTATCAGCCGGTAGAAGACTACCCATTAAATGATGAACTCGCCCCCCCAACTCTAAAACAGTATGGGCCAGAACCTTGATTTACTGATCCATCCACTTTTGCTCCAAAGTATGTGAAGGAAAAAATCATGTTGTACGCTCTGATATTTCGCAAAAAATGGCGGCTCCTCGCATTTGAATTATCATGCAATTGAAGCAAAGTATCTGGAGCAGCTTTCAAGAAAGGAAGTTTAACTTTTCCATTGCCGCAGCATAAAGTAAATTGTGGTGTACTTGGCTTACGATCCTTCTTATTTCTCTCTTCATACCAAATGTTTGCTCCACAATGGTCACAGACAAAAGTAGGATCCCCAGCGTCCCAATATGCTAAAAATTTACAAAAAATGCAGTCTGAACGTTAGAAGGATAATATCGTTTGTAAACAAAAAAATCAAATAGAAATTAAAATAAAGACCTTCATTGTTAGAAGTCGTGGTAGGCACATTGGAATTATTGATTTCTATATCTGTTACACAAAGAAAAAATGGATTGAGAACAAAAAAAAAATACATTTGAATGCCAATTTTTTTTATGTAATGAAAGAAAAAATAGGTACAATAATCAAACACAAAGAAATAAAAAATTCAAAAATTTAAAAGTAATACAAAGACCGTTGCTGATAGAAATCATATTTGGCATATTGGAATTATTTATATGCATATTTGCAACAAAAAAATGTAAATAATAAAAAATACAGCCCAACACGATTTTTTTCCAATATATTAAATTTAGCAATTATGCACCTTCACTGGTAGAGGTAATGTCTGTCACATTTCTGTTATTGATTTCAGAATCTGCAACAGCATTGAGAAATTTTAAAAAGTAACAAAAAAAGTTTAATATAATGAATCAAGCAAATGCTCTCCATTTGTACTATGAGTAGGAATGAACAGAGTACATGTATTAATTTTTTTATAACACATGGTTATAGTTCATTTGACCTAAGGATGAATTACCTGTTAAGTCAAGCATCTTCGGTATATCGTTTATCGCTACAAATTGCTTCGAAGTTTTCTTTTGAACCGTTAATCCTTCCCGCCTAATTGTAGCATTTTGGCCATCTAAAAAAAAAGGCAACAAAACTTTAACCACTGTAATTTTGGATTTATAGTTGAAATGAAATATTACCTTATATAACCCTAACTAAAATGTGTAATTTATAGAAAACATTACCTTCCGAGGGAGGAGAATGAATATAATCTTTAGCAATGGTTGATCTAACATTCGACAGAGTATGCTTATTGTTTTCGTATGCACTGATTGTTTTAAAAAAAAAACATATTATGTATAAGTTGGGCTTGCCTTTTATAAGAAAAGTAACATGCATTAAAATATAACGCTTAAAAAACACATATGCAAGTACCTGCCAACGGTTGACGGAGTCAACAGAGTTAGATTTTCTACGCAACATAGATAAAGTAAATTAGATGCCAACACAACTATGGCGCAGAAAAAATTCAAAATTGACATAATATAAGTTTTTTTTTTCGTAACAACAATAAAAATTCTGTACATGAGAAAGAGAGTTACGTACCATTAGTTATATCACGAAGATATTGTCTGCCGCATGTAAACTCATTTCGTTCACTGGTGATCTGAGTAAGGCTGTAAGTTTTAAAACAGAAAAAAAAAATGAATGAGTAATAATGAAATTTAAATGAATCAGCGGACTTGCAATAAAATTACCTGCCAATCGTGGACGCAGATAACGGAGAAAGATTGTCTACATAAAAAAAATACAGATTTCATAAAATATAAGAACACAACTAATCATAGTTCATCCTCTTATAACACACGATTGCAGTTCAATTTAGTCGAACATGAATTACCTGTTAAGTGAAGCATACGTGGTATATCGTGTGATGTTACACATTTCTTAGAAGTTTTCCTTTGAACCATTATACCTTTCCGCCTTAATCTAGCATTTTTGCTATCTAAAAAATGTAATAAAAAAAAACAACAAAACGTTAACCACTTTAAGTTTCATACAGACTTCATATGAAATATCAGATTATACATTTATAAGAAATGCGTAATTTACAGAAAACATTACCTTCCGTGGGAGGAGAATGAATATAATCTTTAGCAATGTTGATCTAACACTCGGCAGAGTATGCTTATTATTTTCGTATGCACTACTTGGTTAATGTTCTGCAACACATTAGCTGAACACGTTTTGTGTTCTGTTTGGTATGTAGAACGTCGTTTTTCCAAAACAACTGATCTTCAAATTTCGAAACGATGATTATACTTTGAATTAAGCCAATCAATTTCCAAAGTTACTGTTTTTAAAAATTCAAAACCATCATTAAATGAGTTGTATGTGGTGCAGCGTCGTTCCAAATTCCATTGATCAACAAAGGTTAATAAAAAAGAAAACAGAAAGAAATAACCTGTTACATTAAAAATAGGAAAGAAAATAGGATAAAAAAGGACATACTTATTTTTGAATTGCAATGATCAAACTTTAAAAAAAATTAAAGCTGTAAATTTTAAGTTTCAAATAGGAAACAAAAATTAGCATTAAAATTATTATGATGTCTACATTAAAAATAGGAAACAAAATAAGTAGTTACAGTATTCATTTTGTATTTTATATTTTCGGAACTTTAAATAATCAAAATAAGAAACATAAATTTTGAATTAAAACTACATATTTTGTTACATTAAAAATAGGAAACAAAAAATTGAATCAAACTACTTATTTTTTTTTAGATTGAAACTGTATGGTAATATGTTTTTAGTAGTTACAAATTTGTATTATATTTTTTGGATGAAAATGAGGTTTTTTTAAAAAAAACACAGAAAGAAATAACATGTTAAAACTAATATTTTCTTGTTCCTATTACCAGACTTGATACTTTAATAAAAATTCAAACTTTAAATTTTAAAATTAGGAAACCAAAGATTGAATGAAAATAACTTATTTTCAGGTCATGATTATTGTATCATAACAGAAAATCATATTTTTTTTACATACCCAGTATTTCAAAGGTCAAAGTTAATAAATTTTGAAACTTGAAATTTGTAAAAATAAGAAACATAATTCTGAATTAAGACTACTTATTTTGTTACATTCAAATCGTATCATAATATGTGCTCAGCAGTTATAGACGCTTTTTTTTTTAGGTATTTTTGGATTAAAGAACACATTTTTTGAATTCCAGTTATCAAAGCTTAATAAAAATTCAAACTTTAAATTTTAAAATTAAGAAACAAAAGATTGAATTCATATAACTGATTTTCTGGTCATGATTATTGTATGATAACATGTTTTTTTATTTTTTTATTAGGAAACACATACTCAGTATTTACGGCTGATCGAAAAAAAAATAGGAATTTTTTTTCATTCAAAGTACTTATTTTGTTACATTAAAAATAGGAAATTAGAGTCGAAGCTTGTGAGGATACCGGAGGGAGCCAACTCGCCTCAAAGAGGTAATTAGGGTTGGGTAACTCCAAAAAAAAAAAAAAAAAATAGGAAACAAAATAGGTGTCTAGTAGACTAGTAGTTATAGACGTTATTTTTTTTTTTTGTTTTTTGGATATAAAAGACATACTTTGAAAAATTGGAATGATAAAAACTTCAATAAATTTTGAAACATGAAACAAATTTTAGCTGTTACAAATTTTCTGTTTTTCGATGAAAAAGACATTTTTTGAATAAGAAGAACAAAGCTTAATAAAAATCCAAACTTGAAATCAGTACTATCAGGGAACACAACAACAGATAACATAACATGACATAGATCAACAACTTAGGTTTCCATTGCAAAAACACAACAAATATATCAACATACATTCCATAAGCGTGCATGTATTGTTTTGAACTAAACACAACAAAACATCAGAAAACGTTTTGAACTGAATTAAGTCACGATAAAGAAAACGATTTAAACAGTTCACCATGTAACTCCAACAAAAAAAACCACACTTCAGTTAAGATCTTGTCTCCAAGACACAAAAAAACCACTCTCCAGATATAGTGTGCTGACCTACGAGGTATTCTCATCTGCTTCTGCATTAAATCTAATTTAAAAAAAGAAAAAAAAAGACAGTAATCAGCATTGAAAAAAATATATAAGCAAATTACGTAAAGAGATTTAGCACATTATGACACAGATCAGCACATGATATTACGAAAAAAATAAATCAACAAAACATGACATATATCAAGAACTTAGGTCTCCATTGCAAAAACACAGCGTTTATCAAATATACCAACATAGATTCCATAAGCGTGCATCTATTGTTTTGAACTAAACAGAACAAAACATCAGAAAACGTTTTGAATTCAATTAAGTCACGATGAAAACGTTTTAAACAGTTAACCATGTAACTCTCACAAAAAGGAAAAAAAATACAGTAATCAGCATTGAAAAAAATATATAAGGAAATGACATAAAGAGATCTAGCACATTATCACACAGATCAGCACATGATTGAATTATAAATATAGATTTGAAGATACGTAACTCTTTTTCAAGCTTTATTTTCTTGGCCGTCCGAACAACCAAAAAATTGAATTCTCCACCAATGGAATCATGAGAATGGATCACTGGTGTCAACATTGTGAGAGAGATATCACCAACGTTAGTACTATCATAGGTCTGACTCTCAACATCCTATTAATAATTCGGTAACAAAAAAAATAAAGGTATGTCAAGTATGAACTTATGCATAACATAAAAATGTTCAAAAAAATATTGCGTTACCGCAACCTTTTCCGGTCCTGATGATCCAATTTCATTTTCGCGTGCATCCTCAAAATTTGCTTCATCCTGTGATATACAATAACCAACAACAGCCAACAAAATGAATTTGTAAAAATCGATACCCAACAGAAATAGAGAAGCAACATACATTTGGATCGACGTCAGAGGTCAGAGACTCAAGGAACGATGAGATTATGTTTTTGCTTATACAAATTTTAGAAACTTGATACTTGGGCTCGCTGTATGAGTTCAAATCCTTTTGCTTGATATTTAGCTTGAACAACATGGACTTTTCATTCAAAACATTTAACTCTTCTGGAAATTGATCCAAATCCGCACCATAGACAAAAAAAAATGATCATCCAATATACAGCAAGAACAACACTAATAGCGCTTACATTAAATCCTCTACGTAAAAATATACATTATAAATATTTCATAGCACCAATAATACAAACCTTCTTGAAATGCAGCTCGCGCAATTCAGCAGCACTCATCCCCAGCGAAGACACACAGTCGCGATCAAACAAAAGAAATGATGCAGAATCCGTGTTATCCACAACTCTTACATGAACACTAAATCTATTCGATTGCAAAATTGTATATCAGAAAAAAAAATATTAAGCTTACAGATTAAACACAATTTTAAAACCGATTAAAAACAATACCTCAGATAGTAATCTTCCCAATGTTTTTAGCAGTTCTTACAGTACCACTTTTCAAAATCCTCAAAAACAGAAAATGGAAATTTTTTGCAAGACTTGTACCACCAGTTGTATTTGCTCTCAATAGATTTTATAGTCTCATACGTGATGCAAGTTGTAACCTTAAATATAGCAATCGCAGGCAAACAATTAAAATCATTCACACAGACTATATATTATTCAATAAATTCAAGAAATTCGAAGAATAAAAAATTCTATATTTACCTCGTCGAGCTTTACATCACTGATAGACTTCTTTTCAGTCTCATTCAGAAAATCATTTTCGTAAGAATAGGATGACTGAGTAGACAACTGAGTCATCCGCAGACTAGTCTCAACACCATCAGCCGAAAGACTATAGAGAGAAAATGAACATACAGTAAATGATTAACTAAATAAATTGCCAAATGAGTTTAAGAATAACAAACACACTGCTTTTTGAACTCAACGATATCTGGGATCTTCGAATCCATGACAATCTTCGTTGTATATTTTGTATTGGTTAACCCAACCTTACTTATCGAGTTGACCATATAAAAAAAATTGAAAAGCAAAAAAAAAATGTGAATTAAACAGAACACAGAAGAATAACGTATTGAAAAAAAAGATTGTTAAAATCACACCCCTAAAACATTTGATCCTGCCTAGCTGGACTATCATGACGTGATGAGGGGTGTCGCTGGCTGCCATAAAAGATTGGATCTCATCCACATAGTGCTCCCACAAAGTGCACTCCAGCTTGTGACCCCTTGATATGAGTTGCAACCCAAACGTACAATAATACACAAAAAATATAAGGGAATACAGCTCTAAAAAAAAATCTTTGTAAATATTAAATTTACAATACCTGAGGTTGTCAAGCTCCAACACAACAATTTTGGTCTTCCTACCAGAAACCACACGTTCACAAACTTTCCTAATTCCTGATATTAAACCAATGACGCCTACAGAGAAAAAAAGGGCAGCAAAGAGTTTGTAAACAAAAATCAAAAATTAAAAAATGAAAAGACAGTAAGCACAATTATATTACCCACTAAATAAGGAGAGTCAGATGTTTCTTTCTCAATTATGTCATAATCAAAAAAATCAAATTCACTCACAGAAATATTAGAATCAACAATTGATCTAAGATCAGTCCTCAAATTGAAAGACAAACGATACTGATGCCTGGTTGGCCTGAACACATTGCTATTGAATCCAACTCCAAATTTTTTGATAAAACAGCAGTCTCCTTCATGGATTTTCTTCCGCACCAGCAAAGAACCTTTGACAGTGGCGTGGATCCTACCACCCTACAAAAAAATACAGCGAACTCAAAAAAAATGGAAGATTTAAAAACGCAAGAACCAAGATTTTAAAAAGTTAAGAACATACATGTTCATCCAATAAAACCATTTCAACGTTGTCGTCTTGATCTCTACGTTGAAAGTTAGGAACTTTCCAAGCCCGAACCACCTTCACCTTAATCCTCCAGTCCTCCTTGACAGGACTGACAT
Source organism: Gastrolobium bilobum (assembly GCF_033153095.1). Classification (NCBI taxonomy): domain Eukaryota; kingdom Viridiplantae; phylum Streptophyta; class Magnoliopsida; order Fabales; family Fabaceae; genus Gastrolobium; species Gastrolobium bilobum. Next base: position 60,142 of record NW_026899572.1, read on the forward strand.
CCTTCAGAAAATCATATTTTGAAAACATATTGGTTAGACGGTCAAAGACAGGACGAAGAAGCTGATTCTTTGAAGTTGTGTGTTGTAACTGATATTAAGCTATTTAAAAAAAAATGACAACAACGGCAACAAAATTGCAACAGAGAAAAAAAGATTTTAAAACGAAGACGAACAGCAGTAAGAAAATAAAAAATGACGAATGATATGAAATGTGGGAAAAAAAACGACTAAGAATGACGAACGCCAAAAAAATGACGAACAACAGCTGGGAAAAAATAGAACACGAAGAACAGGAGAAAGAAGAAGATGAAAGACGTGTAGGTTTTGTTAAATGTTTAACAATTTCAATGGAAAAAGTAGGTGAACATTTATTGAGTTATCCGTTTTTTAAATTTAAATTTTTCTCTTTCCTTCCAACATTTAAAATTTGAAAATAAGATGAGTTGTGTCCCAATAAAAATGAGAACAAATCTGCACCATTGATTTTAGATAGCAAATCGTGTCCATCGATTTTGAGTCCAGATTATAATTTCTTTTATAATTTTTTTATTCCTGAATTACCAAAAAGGAAACTTTTTAAAATTTGTAGTGTGAAAGCTAACCTGAAATTGAAGCAGGAACAGACACATGGCAGAAGTTTCCCAAGAATGGGTTTGTCTTAGAATATAAGATTTATATGAATATCATTTCATTTAAAAAAAGGATTTATTATTAATTCGGTTCTAAGAGAGAATATTTATTTTATTAACCGTGTAAAAAATTCTTATGAAAATTAAGGGAAATGATATTGTAACAACCAATTAATGTTACTACCAATGTTAGTATCAATTAATTTCAATGTTAGATCGATTATGTTGATCCAACGGTTATATTTATTTTCATCTTTGTATGGTTATGATTCCCCATATTTAATACTTTATATTTATTTTTCACTTTTGTATAATTATGATTCTCCATATTTAATGTTTTCACATTAGTAGTAACACTAGTTGGTTGTTATAATATCCTATATCAAAAATTAATAAGAAAATGTCATCAAAGAATAATATTTTAATTAGAATAATTCTAATATAAATTATTTTTTAAATATATTTATTGATTTATTGATTATATATCTAGTCCGGTTCAAATATTTTCAAACTCATTATATGGAGCGATTTTTCCAAAATTATTATTTTTTATTTTAAGACTTGAATTTGAAATCTTTTGTTAAGTGAACAAGTCGTTCTTCATCATTTGAACCAATAATTATTGATGGTAATGTAAATTTTTGCTAGAATTGTCAAAAATATTATGGTTCGATGAGCCAACTCATTCGGTGGAGAAAAAATAAATCAGGTCACATATATAAAATGTTTACCTTATACCGCATTTGGAAAAGAAAAAAAAGTCTAACTTTTGATGTAGTTTGTTTTTGCTTAATTATTTCAAAAGATGATTATATTTGAATTAATTTTTTAAAGAAAAGAAGCAAATATGTTTGGGTTAATTTATAAAAAAAAATCAGTAAAAATGACGTTTTGATGTAATAATATTAACATCATAATTATTTAATTTTTGATTATTTCAAATTCTTTAAGCATAAATATTCTTTTGGATTCAAATAAATTTTTTAATTATTCTTAATATAAGTTGAATTGCTCATATAATTTCAGATCAAGAATGAAAGTGGGTAAAATCCTCTTTAAGATTATATTTTTATATTATTTGAATAAAAACATTTTTCTTTTCTTTTTTTTTCTTTTCTTTTTTGGAGTTACCCAACCCTAATTATCTCTTTGAGACGAGTTGGCTCCCTAAATTAATTGTCTCAAAATAAATTTCTTACTAATTGGTTATATATATAAAAAATTAATATAATTTTGATTCTTAACTAATCCTAATACAACTAATCCAACGAAAGTTGTTTTTTGAATTGGCTAACATGGTTATCTTTTTTCAAGAAACAAAATCACTTTTAGCATATTGCTCATTGGATGATTTGTCTGACTTACGAGGGCTAACATTTTTATGAACTTACCTTGGGGTTGGGTCTTTAATACTTTATTTTGGACAATACAAGAAATTAACAATAAAACAAGAGAAAACTAAGTATATAGCCTAAATCAGCGAACACCATTGTTGTTGTAATACAGACTCTCTGGCAAAAAAATTAAAATAATACATTTAAATTAAATAATTACGCATTTAATACTGTTTTGTAAAAAATTACATATCTGCTGCACAAAAGTGACGTCCAAAAGTGACGTCACATGTGTGCTATATATATTCCCTCACCCCCTCCATTCAATTCACACCTCTTCTCTCACTCTTCATATCTCTCTTCTCCACCAACATTCCTTTATCTTTAATTTAGTATTTGAATTTTATTTCTTATTCTATTTAAAAATGAGCTCAAATTGTTTACCAAAAAAAAAAAATGAGCTCAAATCCTGATTCTGTTCGTATTGTGTTATATTACAATGGTAGGAAGGTAGAAGGTCGACGAGGTGTCATCTTCGAAGGTGAAAAAAGGCCGACAAGTATCCAACGCAACACAACCATTGGCGAACTGCATCAGAGAATTCGGCAGAAGTTAAGTCTTCCAGACAACCAATGTATCACTGAGATCACGACAAGGGTGTGGCAAGGTGATAAATACATTAGTTTGAAAGTGCTCGACGATGAAGACTTGGAGATGACAATGGAAGAATTTTGCAACCAGTCAAGGACAAATTTTCTAGAGTTGTATGTCGAAATCGCCGCAACCGAGAATGCTCCCTTACCGGTGAGGTCAGTTTATTTAAATTCTCCCCGTCTTCCAGCTTCTCCTGCTGCTCATGCGTCTCCAGTTAGTAACTTTTCTGAGGGAGATGAAAATGATCCGACTTGGGAAATGCACGACGAAGATGACGATGACGACGATGAAAATATGGCAATGGAAGAACGTCTTCTGGCGGAGGATGCTAGTGCTTCAGAAGGAGATGAATCCCGTGAGATGGGTGCGTCTCAAATCCCAATATTCCATCAACCAGTCATCGCGCAAATGCCGCAGTTGAATGACGTTGCATCTGCCCCGTTCGGTATTCACCATGAAGGTAATTGATCCCATTTGTATATAGCTGAATAGATAACTGATTTAATACCTGAATTAGTAAGTTTGTATTAAAAAATTATAATCCGCAATTGCAGGTGATACAGATGTTATTCCTTTTTGGGAAGGAATTCTGCATTATTCCTACATTGATTGTAGTTATCAGAGCGAACAAGAATCATGTACTGATGGTTCGGTCTCTGGATCGGCTTCAATACAAGGTCTGTGGCAACTGGGTGACATGTTATTTGTCAATCAAGAATTTGCGACAAAAAAAGATGTCCAAATGGCACTTAAGCACAACCTCATTAGGGAGCATCAAGAAGTCATTGTAATTGAGAGCACGCCTGCAAAGTTGTCCATGAAATGTTGTGCGTATGATCAAGGTTGTCCATGGCGCGTAAGGGCGATCAAACCGGTGTTTCGTGAAAATTGGAAGATTACGAGATGGGGTGGAAAACACGAATGTGTGAATGAGCACATTTCCCAGGGTCATAGACAGCTCGATGCAGACGTTATTGCAGATCTCGTCATAGGTACGTATTTATTTACTGTATTGACATGTCAATGTTTACGTACTGCCGTGTAATTAAATTCGTTCGATGTTATCGAGGCACTGATATCCTCTTCAATGCAGGGATGATAAAGTTAGAACCATCTGTGTCAATCTCTTTGGTGCAAGAAAGGATAACTGCTAAATATGGCTTTCAAGTTTCCTACAGAAAGGCGTGGTATGCGAAGCAGAAAGCGATGGCAATTATTTACGGTGATTGGGAGGAATCGTATGCTTTTTTGCCAAGGTGGTGCGAATACATGCTTCGCTTTTCTCCAGTTCATTTTATCATATACAAACAAATGATCTTTATGCCGAGCAGAGCTTAGTTTCTGGAAAAAAGGTTTTTCATCGCATTTTTTGGACGTTTAGACAATGTTGTGAGGCGTTCAAATTTGCCAAACCCGTCATACAAATTGATGGAACACATTTATATGGGAAGTACAAAGGGAAATTGTTGGTGGCCACTGCCCAAGATGGTAATAATGAATGTTTACCGGTCGCTTTTGCCATCGTAGAAGGCGAAACTTTGGAAGCATGGGATTATTTTCACGTTAATATTCGTGCTCATGTTACTACCATGTCAAACATATGTTTGATATCCGATCAGCATCGAAGCATAATATATGCTGTGGAAAATAACCCTAATTGGCAGTCGCCAAATGCATATCACGTCTTCTGTATTGGTCATATTGCAAGCAACTTCAATCAAAAGTTTCAGAATGAAGATTTGAAGCGGATGTTAAAGAATTTAGGTATACTCACTGATACGATGCGTAGTTATTTCTTTCCATTATGACTGTCAATTTATGTTTAATTCGTTCATGTCCAATTTGTGCAGGTTTTACTCCAGCCATGGTTGATTTTGAAAGGAATCTTGCGAGTTTCCGTGAAAGTAGTCCTCAAATTGCTGAGTGGATTGATGCGATCCCTAAGGAAAAGTGGTCGCGAGCCTACGATATTGAAGGACGGAGGTACGATCATATGACAACAAATTTGGCTGAATCTGTCAATAGGGTTTTGAAGGGGCCAGAAATATGCCTATAACAACATTGATTAAGCATACATATAGCAGATTGGTTGCATATTTTGTTGAGAGAGGAACAAATGTTGTTGCACAACTTCAATCAGCTCATCGTCACTCCAAAAATGTTGTTGAATTGGTCAAGAAGAACCAGGTAGATGCAACAGGCCACCACGTTCGTGCATACAATGTTGAACATACTGTCTTCGAGGTTGACGCAGGTTGGGAGCGTTCATATTCTGTCAACCTCCCACAGAGATACTGTCAGTGTGGAAAGTTTAAGGCCTTTAAGTATCCGTGTAGTCACATCGTTGCTGCTGCGTTAAGTGTTAGGTAGAGTGTGTTCACTTACGTTGACGACGTCTTCTTGATAACTAACTTGGTCGAGGCTTATTCTTTTCTGTGGGAGCCAATCAGAAACGAGGAAGCAATACCTGAAATTAGTGGTCCAAAGATTATTCCTGATTCTACTATGTTGCGTGCAAAAGGTCGTCCAAAGTCAACTCGCATCCGCAACGAGATGGATGAAGTTGAGACAAGCCAATAGCAACGGGACAAACCGGCAACCAAAATTGCTACCTCCAGACTTGTCCGCCAGCAACCAAGTCCCCAACATCCGGGCAATGTGGGCTTTTGTGAAGTAGATCTCGGCATCGTGATTCCCCTCATGATCAGTCCACCGGGTATAATGCCGATCCAAGAATGAGATGCAGAGGTCGCCGGAATGATGGAACTCACCGGCCTCTGGAACATGTCCAAAAACAACAGCACAAGGAGCGTGCCAATCCTCGGAGGTCGATCCGGTGATGACAATGCCGTCAGTCGGCAAGCCCAATATGCCTGCCACATCTTGTATGGTGATCGTCATCTCACCTTGGGTCATGTGAAAGGTATGTGTCTCTGGTCTCCACCTCTCGACCAGAGCACTAATTAAAAATGTATCGATCTGTGATAAATTACGCAGTTATCACGTGTTAACGAATTTTATTGAATAATTACATAAATACAAAACGACGTAAATAACATACCTGGATATGTTGCATCCTGGCAACATGTATGAATCTCGCATGTCTGAGGTACTCTTCGACAACCTGTGGAATAGCACCGGTAGGTGGCCCCCCTTGTGGCTTCCCACGCCTGGTCTTAATTTTCCTTACATGCTCTGTATTCCACACTCGCTGTGAAATATGAGTTTTCTGCGTCCTCTTACGAAGGACCTCCCATCTGTACGGCCCAGGTATGATCCACATGCCTGGATCGGTGGGCTCTTCATCCGACTCAGATCCCGATGAAGATGATGACTCAGCCATTATCCTCAACTATATAATATAAAACAACATTTAAATTAATCACATGTAATGCCCCATTTTATTTACAATTTAATTAAGCAGTGACATAATTGATTATCATAAAAATTAAGCATATGCGTCATTTATTTAACTAGAATCGAAATTTATGAAGTCCCGCCAAAACGTAGAACAGTTATTTATTTGCAATTAAATAATAATAATACATCGGACAAAAATAATATAATACTAACTGAATACTTAACCCTAGGTCACTACCAACTTGTCCAATACGTACTAATCATCACACCTAACTAACTACAAAGTTATGCACTCCCGCATTAATAACATCATACATTCGAAATTTACGAAGTCCTTAACACTATTTATAAATCACTAATTAATATGCTAAACCCTAATGCATAATTAAAAATTAATAATAATAACTACGTAATAATAAAATTACTATATCATTAAACCATTCATAGCATGCCACAAAATTTCTAAGTGACTATCCTAATGTTCCAAGTCTCTAATATACAATCAATCCTAACATGTATTACTAACTAGCACTGTAATTTAAATGTATACATATGAGGTATTATGACCTTACCTACGTTGGCAGAGCTTCGCTACGAACCGCGGTTAGAGAGAGGTTAGAGAGGTGAATGAGTAAGGAGTGAAAAAAGGAAAATGGGGTATATATAGGTTGCACATGAGACGCCCCAATGGGGCGTCTTCCCCAAGGGAGAGACGCCTCACTGGGGCGTCACATGTGACGCCCAAAGTGGGCGTCTCATTGTGCAACAGATGTGTAATTTTTTACAAAACAACATTAAATGCGTAATTATTTAATTTAAATGCATTATTTTAATTTTTTTGCCCAGACTCTCTATATATCCTAGAGGAGGTTCGTCGAAGACTTGTATTGCCCAGGAAAAGTTGTAGGAGTAGGAGTAGGAGGCTAGAAAGTCAGCCACTATATTCCCTTCACAGTGGATATGGGAAATGTGAGTTGCCAATATCTTTATAACATATTTTTAGGAGGCGTTTGGTAGAGGAAAAGAAAAATTTATCCAAAAATCAAGACTTACAGAAATATGATGAGAAAATGAGTTTTCTGAAAATATTATCAAAAAGTTGATTGGTAGATTAACATATTCCCGGGAATATTGGGTTAATTTTCTTGATTATGTTTAGTTGTATTAAATTTTCCTTTGCCATAAAAATCCTAAAAATCCTAAAATACCACCTCCTGAAGAGTATTCCTGGATGGTATTTTCAAAAAAAATTACACACAAAATAAAATCACAGAAAAATCAGATTCTCGAAAAAATTTTAAAAATACTGTACCAAACGATGCATTTCTATTTATCCAACCAAGGAATCCCAGCAAAACAAAAAAAATCTAACTAACAAACGGGCCCTTAATGTGATGCACCACACTCTTCTAAATCTCTTGTCCTAAGCTAGATTCAATCCTTCCAAACAAGCCCACAATTTCGCATGCAAGACAATACTCAGACCTAAGTTTTTACAGAAGCCGGTAACCCAAGCCCCTAAAGGGTCTTTAATAACACCTCCACACCCAAACCAGAGAGTCAGAGACCATTACCATCTTGAGCTCCATCTACATTAAGCTTGACCCAATCAGTTGGAGGGCATGATCAAGTAATCATATTCTCTACTTTATTCCTCGACTGAAGCCCTGCTACATCATATGTGGCAGCTGCTACAATGACATTGTCCATGTACCCCAAAGCTGACACTACTAAAAAAACTGATATTAGGGACGCACAAATTCCGTCCCTAAAAGCCATAAATCTGCCCCTAAATTATTTAGGGACGGAATTTGAGACGGAACGAATTTTGTTCCTAAATGCTCCTAGCTAATGTTTTGGGACGACACTTTAGTTCCGTCCCTAATAGGGACGGAATAAAATCCGTCTCTGACTTGTGTTTTCCGTCCCTAATGTTGTCGACAATTAAGAGTTGTAAAAGGTAAGAATCCGTCCCTAATAGGGACGAAATTAGGGAAGGATTTTGTGCATCCCTATTAAGGATGGATTTTATCCATTCCTATTAGGGATGAAATTTTTGTCCGTCCCTATTAGGGACGAAATTTTTATCCGTCTCTATTAGGGACAAATTTTGTCCATCCCTATTGTTATCCCTACTTTCAAAATATTAGGGACTGAATTTTTCCGTCCCTAATTCCATCCCTAATAGGGACTGAAAAAATAACAAATGTATCAAACTACAATATCAACTAATAAGTATTGTTCACAAAATGTATTCAAAGATCATAAAATAAGTATCAATTATCTTCGTGTAACTCAGCATCATAGACATCATCTTCCGCATCATCACCAACTTGAACCTCATTGTGTGCCTCACGAGCAGGAGGTGTAGCAGTGGGCATAGAGACACGAGCCATCAAAATCTTCAACTGCTCTTTCATAACAACCATCTCTGTCTGCAAATCTTGATTTTGGGTGGAAATGGTTGTCACTAGATCTCTCATACGATTATACTCATTTACAGAGACTCATTGAGACGAACTAGCAAACTTCTGTGAAGCCTTGTATTTACTCGCCTCTGAACCTAAACCAAAAATGCGGCCCTTTTTGCTCATACCCCCAACCGTTTGCAGGAATAATTCATTATCAGATTGGCCAGTAGATGCATCGTTTCTAATCACCATATGACGTTTATTCCCCCGCTCAAAGAATTTATCCTGAAAATAAACAAATTACACTAGTCATCAATACATGTGGCAATTCTATAAACATATAGATATTTCAAAAAAGGGTGTTCCAATAAAAGGTAGCAACATACCTATAGTTTTCTGCCAACATATCTATGCAAATTACCAAGTAATATCATGCATTATGATAACTATAAATTATAAATGAACGTATTTAGGTTGCTTTCAAGGTAGCAACTAAACGAACATAATCAAGTTATCAACATCACTTAATGAACCTTACAAAGATTACAAGTCAGAAACCAAATTTGCTTTATAAGGCAAAATTTAATCATATCATAATTTTAAGTAGACACACATTTAATACTATTATTAAGTATACTAAAGGTGACTAAAGTCAACAATGTCCATAACTTTATAGGTAATGGAAAGAAAATTACAGCAACTTCCTTTGATCTCTGGGAAGTCCACGAACCATCCTTTTTAACTATATGCATCATCTCATATAGCAACCAATCTACTGAATTTGGATCTATTGCAGGGTCTTCCATCTGCAATACAAAAATTCAGCCAATCAAACATGACAGAAACATTGGATCTATTTTTTGTTTTTCATTTCTATTAGGGACGGAATTTGTTCAGTTTTCCGTCCCTATTAGGAATGGAACGTTTTTCGTTCCTATTAGGGATGGATTTAGGGACGAAACATTTTTCGTCCCTATTAAGGACAAATTTAGGGACGAATTTTAAACACCACATCATAATTCTATCCCGAGTTGGGACAGAATATTGCTCGTCCCTATTAGGGACGGAATTAGAGACGGATTACATAAATTGAAAATTTTATGTCCCTAATTCCGTCCTTAATAGGGACAGAATAGTTTTTCATCTCAAAATCCGTCTCTATTAGAGACAGAATTTATTTCATCACTAATTTCGTCCCAAATAGGAACGAATTGATTTTTCGTCTCTAAATTCGTCCCAATTAGAGACGGAATATTTTTCGTCTCTAAAATCCGTTCCTAATTCAAACTTTTTTAGTAGTGTGAGCGAGTAATAGTGTATGCACAATGGTATTTACCATCGAAAACCCATTTGTTTCTACTCTTCAAAATACTCGACGACAATATTCTAAACAAGAGAGACCAATCTGCCTCATTTCCTTTAGATCATTTGGTCCTGGCTATTTCCAAATGTGGTTCCAGTGGCGAGAATGAGCTGAAGTGCCACCGTTGTTTAACAAAGTACAAGCAAACTTTAGGGAGAATACCCCATTCATTGTCTCACTCCAAATAGTATGGTCTTGGCCATTGTGATCAAGGGGGGCATAATATTCAAGAACCGATAGAAGATGTTCTCATAAAGCATGTGGTGGAGAGAGTTTCATTTCCAATAGCCTGATTCATCAACAAAATCCGCTACCTGCTAAAGTTTGTCTGCATTAGAAACTTAAGTTCTTGCATAGAAGCGTGATTCCTTTCCACAGTAGCGAGCAGCTGTGTGGCGTGCTAATATTCGGTGTCAAGCCTCCTTCCACTTTGTACTTAGCATGAATAACCCTGGCCCACAAAGTTTCAGGATGATAAAGAAGGTTGAACCCGATCTTAATCATAAAAGCTGAGTTTAACTTCCTCATAATGCGCAAGCCAAGCCCTCGAAGCTTCTTATCCATACAAACCTGATTTAGTCTGCAAGATAAGGGCGTCTTCCCTAGAAGATGATCCCCAAAAAAAGTTATGAATCCTTGAATAAATCGCATCACAAGGTTGTTTGGGGAAGCATGCAAACCTGCATCGGGTAAGCAGGTATAACAATCAACATCGCTTTTGATAAGGTGACTCGGTCAGCAAGAGACAAACTGGCTTGATTCCAATCACTAATTCTGGAATGCATGTGATCCAAGACTTAGGAGAATGAAGAATAACCCACTCACTTTTAGTGTAAAGGTATACCTAAATACCGGCTAAGATCCACAATGAGGGAGAAACCCAAACCATGGCTAAGATCTCCTGCTTTAGTGTGTCCCACGTTCCGATAAAAATAAACTCTAGTCTTTCCTTGGTTCTTTCTGCCCAGATGAGCTACAAAAAGTATGTAGGACTTGTTCAATAATAGAGACTTGTTCCTGAGTGGCTTCTGCAAACAAAAGAAGATCGTTAGTGAAAAATAAGTGAGAGGTTAGTAGAGCTCCTCTTTGGATCATCAATGGCTTCCATAATTCTTTGATCCACCGCCTGAACGATAAAATTGTTGTTTCACAGGCCCTATAACTAGTGCTCACACACACAAATACACAGGCAATTCTCTGAATATACCTCTATTCTATTACTGATTCTGCCAAGCTTTCTTTACAAGACTTACAGTGCGCTATTTTATAAGCAATAGCAAATAATTAAGAGTGATAATGACTAACATAGGAAATCTAAACATATTAATTGACCACTAACAGATACCTAGGGACACACATCTTCACCATAAACCTTTCATTTTCTATTTTTCTTTTATTTAATTTAAAACTTATCCCAACAAAACTCCCTCATAAGCTTTAAATTCTTCGACCATCCTTCATCCCAATCTTCTTCTTGAAATTTTCTAACAGCAACGGCTTCGTAAATATGTCACCCACTAGATCTCGGCTTGCAACATGAGTGAGCTCCACCTTTCCTTCCTTGACTTGATCCCGGATGAAATGAAACCTGACATCTATATGCTTACTCCTCTCATGGTTGACCGGGTTCTTTGCTAACTCGATTGCAGACTTGTTGTCAACCCGGATCTCGGTTGGGCCGACTTGTTCTTGCTCCAATTTACTCAACAGATTCCTCAGCCACATTGCGTGACAAACGCACCAGGATGCAGCAACGTACTCGGCTTCGCATGAAGATAAAGTCACAATGGGTTCCTTCTTTGACACCCATGTGAATGTGTTTCCCATGAAAAACACATAGCCAGACGTGCTCTTCCTGTCATCAACATCTCCACACCAGTCGCTATCTGAATATCCTACCAGCTTGTACTTGTTTGACTTCGAATAATGAAGTCCTTGCGAGATTGTTTCTTGAACATATCTCAATATCCTCTTCGCTGCCTTCCAATGTGTGTAGCCCGGATCTTCCATGAACCGGCTTATAATCCCAAAACTTAGACACAAGTCTGGCCTCGTACAAGTTAAATACCTCAAACATCCTACTAGACTCCGGTAATTACTTGGATCAAGTCTTTCTCCTCCATCATACTTCGAAAGTTTTAAGTCGGGTTCCATAGGAGTTGAAACCAGATTGCAATCTATCATTTTAAACCTCTTCAGGATATCTTTTGCATAAGCTTCTTGATATATGAAGATCCCAGATTTGTCTTGTCTGACTTCCAGACCAAGGAAGTATCTCATCAGACCGAGATCCGTCATCTCGAACTCTTTTGTCATTTTCTTCTTGAAGTCTTGTATCATCCCTTCATCATTTATCAAGAGGATTAGATCATCAACATATAAAGCAACCAGTAAAATATTACCTTCTTTCTTCTTCACATACAGGGCATGTTCATATGGACATTGCTCAAATCCGTCCTTCTTGAAATAAGAGTCACTACGGGTATTCCAAGCCAGTAGTGCCTGCTTCAGCCCATATAAAGCCTTCTTCAGCCTTAACACTTTTCTTTCTTGTCCGACTTTCATGAAACCCGGAGGTCGTTCGAGATATACCTCCTCCTCAAGTACACCGTTTAAGAATGTCGATTTCACATCCATCTGATAGATCGGCCATCCAAGTTAGGCTGCATGTGATATCAACAACCTGATTGTCTCCATCCTTACTACGGGTGCAAACACCTCGTCATAGTCTATTCCAGCTTTCTATTTGTATCCCTTTGCTACTAGCCGGGCTTTGAATTGCTCAATCTCCCCTTTAGCATTCATCTTCTTCTTATATACCCACTTCACACCGATGGGCCGACTTCCTTTTGGTAGCTCGGCTAACTCCCATGTCTTATTCCGCTCAATAGCTTTTATCTCTTCTTCTATGACAGATTGCCATTTTTCATTTCGGACAGCTTCCTCAAAGCTCAAATCCTCAGAATCTGCTAACAAGCAAACGAGATGTGCTTCGTTAGTTGAGTCATACAAGTCTTGCAAGCTTCTCATTCTCGGTTGTCTCTGCTCTTCTTCATCATCAGAGACTTCAAGATTTATTGGGATATGGGTCGAAGGTTGTCTGACCTCAATTGATATATTTTTGGGTTCCACATTGACCCCGAATGTACTATTACAATCTCTTTCATCTTCTTCATTCACTTTCACATCTCGGCTTACCAACACCCTTTTATTGACGGGATCCAACAACTTGTATCCCTTCGTCTTCTCATCATATATATCCAATAAACACAAACTTCTTACTCTTATCTTTAAGCTTTCTTCTGAGCTGGTCCGGTATGTGTGCAGATGCAACACTACCAAAAATCTTGAAATGAGCCACTGATGGCTTTAGACCACTCAATGCTTCCTATGGGCTTTTATCATTCACACTTGAATGCAGACATCTATTCTGCACGTACACAACACATTGTACGGCTTCTCCCTAAAACTCCTTAGGCATATTCTTAGTCTTTAACATAGAACGCACCATATCCAAGATAGTCCGATTCTTTCTTTCAGCAACTCCGTGTTCTTCACAATACCTTTTAAAGGCTGTTGGAACGTACTCGCCACCTCGGTCAGAACGGACCGACTTGATGTATCTTCCGGTTGCATTTTCTAACATCACTTTAAACATCTTAAAGGCCTCTAACACCTTGGACTTCTCCTTTAGAAAATATACTCCAGTCTTACGACTGAGATAATCAATAAACGAAACAAAGTATCTCTTTCCACTGAAGGACCCCGGAGTTATGGGTCCACACAGGTCGGTATGTATCATCTCCAGAGGCTACTTAGCCTGGTATCTTGCCATTCTTTGGAACGAGCTTCTTATGTGATTACCCAGCACACAGTCTTCACAGAACTTTCTTTCAGAATTTATCTTTGGCAGTCCCACAACCATGTTCTTCTTCATCAGCTCGGCTAGACCACCGTAATGAAGGTGTCCAAAGCGTCGATGCCACAGAGACATCTTATCTTCCACCTTGGCTTGCAGACAGCCGACCTCTATGCTCCTCAAACTCAGCTTGTACATTCTGTTCTTTTCCATCTGAACTCGAGCTATCAGACGCCCTTGTTTATCTTTCAATAGTAGAACTCGGTCTGTCATTAGAACCGAGTAACCTTTCTCCATCAACTGTCCAATGCTCAAAATGTTACTTTTGAGCTCGGGCACATAGTACACATCCTGAATTGTTCCAACTCATCCATCCTTTTCTAGAAAGCAGACCGTATCACGACCTTTCACATCAATTTTGGACGTGTCTCCAAAAGAGACATGTCTGGCTTCCACCGTTCTCAACTCTTTGAACAAATGTTTGTAACCACACATGTGATTACTGGCACCAGTATCCAAGTACCACTCTGTATCACTCTTCGAGCTAGTTTCACCATGTGCTAACATCAGAACTCCTCCATCTCTTATTTCTCCTTCTGCAGCGAAGTTTGAAGTCTCGTCAACTCTTCTTTCATCTCAGCAATCTTTAGCAAAATGCCCGACTAGGCCACAATTGTAGCATTTGTCCGAGTTGCAATCTTTTGCGTAGTGACCATACTTGCCACACTTATAACATTCTATATTATTTTGATTCGACCACCGGCCTCTTCCACCTCGGCTACGACCACCTCGGCCATTTCCACGTCCAGCTCGTCCACGACCTCTACCTTGGACATTCTGAGAGTACAACACCTTTTCATCCTTAATTGTTGCTTTGCTAGCTCTTCAACAAAAAGCGTAGCCAAGTCCTTAGACTCCTCAATTGCACATACCACGTTTTCGAAGTCGTCTGTCAACGACCTCAGAATCTTTTCAACAACTTAGGAGTCGGTCAATAGCTCTCCATTACGTTTCAACTGGTTCACCACGGTCTGAACCCTGGTGATGAAGTCCGACACTCCTTCGGTTTCCTTCATCTTAATCCCCTCCAACTCTCCTCGAAGAGTTTGAAGTCTGATTTGTTTCACACAGTTCGCGCCTTTGTAGGTCGTCTCCAATATATCTCAGGCCTCATTTGCCGTCGTTGCGCGTCCAATCTTTTCAAGACCACCGCTTTCTTTAACAGCTTGAAACATCATAAAAAGTGTCGCTGCATCCTTTGTTCTTGACGCACTCAGCTGCTTGAGTTGATTTGTTGAATATCCTTCCGTTGATTCAGGTTCTACGAACCCATTTTGCACCAACCCCCAACTGTCATAGGCTCTTAGAAGAGCCTTCATTTGGATGCTCCAGTTTTCATAGTTCACCTTTGTCAGTCGAGGCACTGGCAGACTATTACTCATATTCTCCATTGGCTCAAGCTCTAACACCAATTTGTTATTTCACAGGCCCTATAACTTGTGCTCACACACACATAAATACACAGGCAATTCTCCGAATATACCTCTATTCTATTAATTTGTTATTTCACAGGCCCTATGACTGGTGCTCACACACAAAAATACACAGGTAATTCTCTGAACATTCCTCTATTCTATTGCTGATTCTGCCAAGCTTTCTTTACAAGACTTACAGTGTGCTATTTTATAAGCAATAACAAATAATTAAGAGTGATAATGACTAACATAGGAAATCTAAACATATTATTGTCCACTAACAGATACCTAGGGACACACCTCTTCACCATAAACCTTTCATTTTCTATTTTTATTTATTTATTTTAAAACTTATCCCAACAAAAATGAGCTAGTCTTTCCGTGCAGAGGACAAAAAGATAGAGGGATAATGGGTCCCCTTGCCGTAAGCCTTGTTTGGACCGAAACTCTTGAATGTAATCCCCATTCCAAAGTATATTTATTATGATGGAGGAAAAACACCATATAATTAGCCAAGTCAAGCTTGTGGGGATCCCCACATCAAATAGGGTATCTTCGAGGAAGTTCCAACTGATTCTATGATAGGCTTTCTCCAAGACTACCTTAATCGCCATCCAACATTTAGAGCCTCTCCTGGTTCTCGTAGAATGAATCAACTCTTGGGCTATTATGACGTTGTTTGTACCTTGCCTCCCTTTGATAAAGCTACACTGATTAGGCATTACTAGCTTGGCCATCTGCATTTTTAATTGGTTAGCAACAATTTTAGTATTAGTAAACGCTTTATAGATTACATTACATAAACGAATTGGACAAAAGTCCTTGAAAGTTTGTGGTGTTCCTATTTTAGGGATCAAACAGAGGAGAGTCTGATTCACGCATTTTATTTGTTGGGGGTTTATAAAAACATCTTGGATGAAATTACAGAGTCACCCACTACGTCCTATTGACTTTGAAAGGAGATGCAATGGAGGCCATCGACAGACACCAGGTGCCTTATAAGTCCCCATTGAGAACATAACTCCTTTGATCTCCTCACGACTGGGTTGATTATCTAAAGTCTGCAAAACTCTCCTTTCCAGCTTGGGAAACTTATTCCTGATGGGAAAAAGAGGCCGGTGGTGGTTGTCTTTAGAGAATGAGTTTTTATTAAATTCCACTTCCATGCTTATGAGCATGAATTGGTCACCAATCCAGTCTCCCTCGTGATTTTGAAGAGCATCAATTTTTTTCCTTATGCGCCTAGCAACAATTGTCGAATGGAAATTTTTTGAGTTACGTTGGTACCAAGTAATCTCTTCTATTTGGAAAGGACATGTTCCAGCTGTCATTAGCGCAGGCATGGTCAAGACATTCTAAAAGAATACCCTTCCTCTAAGTGAATTATGAGCCCTGACCAAGATAAGAAAGCGACAAGAAATCAGGCAATCATGGAATTCCTGCATACTCCGCCATTTCGGTTCTCCACCTCCCCTCTTCTCTTTAGCATGGGTATATGAATTGAAATCACCCTTGATGCATAATGCTTCATTGTCAGGCGGTTTAATGTTCTCCAAAGAATCCCAGAGAGAGATTTGTTCCTGTCTCCGGGGGCGAGCATAAACTGAAGTTAGGTATTCATGCTTCTGGTTGTAAGCTATACCAACTTAGAATGAACAAATCGATGAATTGTATTTAAAACCTAAACTTGTACAACTGAAGGGTCCCAAAGAATCCATATGCCCCCGAAAAACCAATAGAATGCCCAATACGGGTTTCTAAAAGGTCTTTAATACTTTGATTTCATATATGATAATGAAAAAACATAATTATAAAGAAGGGAAAAAAGTTTTCGATGTTAATTTAGATAATTTTATCTAATGTTCATCGAAACAATGTCGTTTTGGGGTTGAAAAATTAAAAAATTAGAGTGATAAAGACTTTTATAACCCTGAAATAAATTAAAATTACAAAAATATCATGATTTCCGTCCCAAAACGACGTCGTTTTGATGAACATTAGATAAAGTTATCTAAAGTAACATCAGAAAAAACAAACCCTTATAAGAATCAATAAGTAATGTTATTTAATACATTTCTTTTAAGCTTATTTATAGTGTAATATCCCAAAAAAAAAATAACAATAAAATTAATAATATTAATAATAATAATAATTGTGTGTACCCTTATATATGGTGTTATAGGCATTGATTGCTAATAGTGTGTCATAATATGACTATAAAACTGTAACCTTAACTAGTGGTGGTTTTAGTTGTAATATTCAGCAGTTATGGTTGGTTATCATTTAATTAGTAAATGCCAACAGTTATTTTTATTTAATTTTGTAACCATTAAGATATTAATAATAATTAAAATAATTATGATAACCATTGATTTTACCTGCAGTTTTTATAACTAAAATAAATATGATGACCGTTGATATTACCTGTAGTTAATGTCTCGATTTCAAAACTACAACTGTAAATAGTAGCTTAATCTAACCAAACCAAATCACTTTCAATCCTCAATATTTCTCCATTTCTCTTCTCTTTCTTCTCAATTCAAATTTTTATTTTCTGCTACCAATTGCGCTTCTCTTCTCTAATTGTTTTTCCTTCTAGAAGTCATCAAATACGGAGACATGGTAATCCTAATCCCTAGAGAGTCAAGGATTTGCTTTATATGAATTTTTGTTTGATGTAATCTCGATGCTTAGGGCACTATAGTTATGTTTTATATTAAATTTATCAGATGTGATTCTAATCTTCATGGAATAATCAAATAATTTATTTGAAATTTATATAGGGATCCCTAAGTGCTCTTAGGTTAGTTTTGTAGAAATTTGTTGGGTGTATGTTAATCCTTTAGAAGTAATAGATTATTTATATATAAATTTTGTTTGATATAATGTTGACGTTTAGGTAGTAATATATTAATTTTATGTGAATTCTTATTTGATATATTCCCAATCTTTAGGTAATCTGTTGATAGCTTTATTTAAAGGGAAAAATATTTCAGCAGTTAATGCAGATAAGTTATCTGCATTTATTCCCAAAACGACGTCGTTTTGGTATTAAAATCTTAAAAAATTATAAATATAAAGACTATTATAACCCTGAAATAAATTAAAATTACAAAAACACCATGATTTCCGTCCCAAAACGACGTCGTATTGGCTTGCTGCAGATAATTTATCTGCAGTAACTGCAGAAAAAGCGAACCCTTATTTAAAATTTATTACATGTAATCTTAATCCCTAGGTGTTTGTAGGTTTGGTGTGTATGAAATTTTATTGAGTGTGTCCTAATCCTCTATAAATAATAGATTAATATAATATAGGGAATAATATATTAGTTTTATATAAATTTTGATTGACCTAATCCAAATCTTTAGGTAACTATAAATTATCTTTAAAGAAACTTGTTATGATCCTAATCTGTAGGGAGTAATAAATTAGTTTTATTAATTTGAATTTTATTACATGTAATTCTAATCCCTAGAAGTCTTAAGTTAATTTTATATGAATTTTGATAATGTAATCATGATCCTAAATATATTATAGGGTTGTCTTATATGAAATCTATTATTTGTAATCCTAATTCTTAGAGATAATTTGATAGGGTGATTATGATATTCAGGGAGTAATATATATATATATATATATATATATATATATATATATAGGTTTTAATGTTTCTAAAGTGAATGTAGATAAGTTATCTACATTCGCTTTCAAAATGACGTCGTTTTGGGTTGAAAAATTAAAAAATTATAATGAAAAAGACTATTATAACCTTGAAATGAATTATAATTACAAAAATACCTTAATTTCCGCCTCAAAACGACGTCGTTTTAGGCTCGCTGTAGATAAGTTATCTACATTGACAGTAGAAAAAGTGAACCCATATATATATATATATATATATTTATATGAAAGTAAGTAATCCTAATCCTTAGAGATATGTTAATTATATGAATATTATTGGGTTTAATTTTTAGGTTAATTATATTGTTGGGAACTTTATTGGGTTTTAAATCCTAGAAAATAATGAGATTAATTTTATAATTATTTTTGGGAATAATTCAAATTTTCAAAAATTATGATTATGGTATCTTTTGAAAAATTAATTATGTGCCATATATGTTTTTTTATATGAATATTATTGGGTTTAATTTTTAGGTTAATTATATTGTTGTGAACTTTATTGGGTTTTAAATCCTAGAAAATAATGAGATTAATTTTATAATTATTTTTGGGAATAATTCAAAATTTAAAAAATTATGATTATGGTATCTTTTGAAAAATTAATTATGTGCCATATATGTTTGATATGAATCTTATTGAATAATTGTGGAAATTATGATTTTGATACCTAGAATAAATGAATAATTGAAATGATGATTGAATTATGTGTGTAATGGATAATTGATATAATGATTGGATTTGGGTTTTACTCTGATAGATGTTGGATATTTGAATTATGATATCCTGATGGATTTAGAAATTATGATATTATTGGATAATTGAATTTGGAATACTTTTGATTAAATTGATGTGAAAATCATGAAAACTATTTGAGAAAATTATCCAATTGTAACACCCCGTATATATCCGGTAATGTTATCATACTATCGTATTAAGCTGCGCTTAATTAAAAATGCGGAATATCTTTTTCTTTTCAATTATAAAGTCATTATCATTACCAACTTGCTTATTAACCAATTAATAAAACATCGCATGTATGTAATTGCAATAAAACAGCTAACTGAATTACCTCATTAATTAAAACAACAATAATGTATGTCTCTAGTCACGGAACTACAACACGTAGACCAGACCAACTATCAGTTTATACAACTCAACTCAAAAGTACTAACAACATAGTGACATTGACAACTCTCATGCTCACCCAAATAAGGCAACAAAGCCCAACATAGGTCTCAACATCAACATCATAATAATAATGCGGAAAACATAAACAGCATCCAGCCCAGTCATGCTAGCAAATAAGCAATAATATCATAATCAGCTAAGCTCTGGCCTCCTGCCGCCAGAGGCATCAGTCACCATACTACCTGGACCTGAAATAAGCATTCCCCAAACGTGGGGTGAGATCTCTAAACAAGAAATCTCAGTAAGGCAAGGGGTCCTTAAGGATCTTCCACCCCAAGCTCACTTACATGTGCAATATAAGTTTAAAAGCAGTTTATCATCATCAGTTCTAAATAAGTGCAATGCAGCAGATAATCATGTCATGTGTGTCAATACTAATCTACTGGCCAGAGAAATGCAGGATGTACGTCTACAACCCCACAATAAGTACAAGACGCCGCTTGTATCCACCCCGGATCACTGTATTGTATGACGCCACATACTCAGGCTTACCGTCAAGATGGAACAACACATGCATATTAAAAGCCATTAACACATAAAGCTCAACAGCAATTCATATATCTCAAAGCATGTAATACAGCATGCATATATCAATACCCACATGGGACACGGTGGAACCACAACATGGCTAAACCGAGGACACGAAAGCTTACCTTGCAAGCTAACACCCAAAGCCAAGAGTCCACAGCTCAAAGTTCAAACACAACAGATTCACAATCTGTTATGGACCAACAATATATCAATAACATGCACCGCAAGCATACAATATTAAGACAACGCCTTTCCATTACGTTTTACGTCTTAAGGCTTCTCACCAAATCATAAGCCCTTAATCATTTGATTCTGACTTACATAAATTAATTACAAAAGTTCAACTTCCTCAAACTAGGGTCCACAAACCCATAGATCAGTTCTGGATGAACAGTACACTACTGTTCCTCGTAAACCCAGAATATCCGGATATTCCTCGGGAACATATCCGGATATGCAATATCCGGATATCTCACAGGCAATATCCGGATATCCAATATCCGGATATCACTCTGGCAATATCCGGATATCAATATCCGGATATCCAGAATCTCATATCCGGATATCAATATCCGGATATTCCACGTCAAATATCCGGATATTTCGCGACAGAATGTAGTTTCTGCATTTCGCGAAGATATCCCTCCAATGTTCCATTTTTAACACTTCCAGAATCTTAAATATGCCTCGTAAGGTTCATTTATGTTCATATGACAGTTGGTTACTTGTTTAATTCATTAAACATGCCAAGACACCTATTTTACTCATCAAAACACATGATCAATGTTGGTGACACTTACCAAAGCTCAAAACAGAGCAAGAATGGATCTTGGAGCTCACCACACAGCCTCTACAGTTCTAACTTGTACCAAAAATGAAAATGGCAACACAAGCTACGCCCTTTCTTCACAAAGGTTGACACTTTGAAGCCTCACAAGTAAGGAACAAGTCGCCTCAACCCTCAAACCAACAAGGTCAGCACTCACACCCCACTCACAGTGTCTAGAAACTCAGAATATACACCCACACTCCTCTCAATGCAAGCTCTCAAGTGTATGCAAGCTCAAGAATGAAGAACTAAGTAAAAAGATGGAAACTTGGCTCACAAGAGATGGAGGAAGGTAATGGAGCAGTGTTTTCTGATCAGCCACCAAGAAAACCCACGTAGCAGCAGAATTCTAGGGTTGTGTGCCCAAAGAAAGAGTATTTATAGGCCACTTAAAGGTTAAACACACAGTATTAACTTTAACTGCTACGCTTAGCATTTTAATCCCAAACTTTGAAATTTGAAACTACTCATTTTTACAAGAATTATCATATTTTTCTTATATTTTTCGGAGCAGCTTTCCGGTACGCGCTTTTACCAAGCCGGTATCAGTTCAGACACCAATTCTCATTATTTTGACTTGAAACTCGTTTTCCAAGTCCTATATATTATTCCAATAATATATAATCACTTTTTATAATTTTCCGGTATACTTTTCCGGTACACATTTATACCGACTAGCAGAACCGGTATCTGCACTTTTCTTCCGAAAATCGACTTTCAACTTTATTACCCACTAGTTATAATTATTAAAGCCTCATAATAATTATTAGGGTCAATTATGGAATTATTTCCTAATTTCGCATAATTAATTAATTAAATTCCTTAATTAATGGTGCGGGTTCTTACACCAATCATGAGAATTGTGACAAGATTGAATTGATTGTGTGTGATTGTAATAAATAATAGCGGGAAGATAGCTTTCGGGATGGTACTTCCTGAAAGTGATGAACACAACCTTTGGACTTCATGCCTTCGATATTATATGATGTGACAATAATGTTTTCCGTTCTTCCCAAAGTGTTATCTGGCAACAGGGTTTCCTGAGGTACTAGTAGCAACTTTGGGAATAGGTGGGCACACTAGGATTTAATATTTTGATGATGGCCAATTTTGATTATACGTGGCTGACAACAAGGTTTTCCATGTCACGGGGTAGACTGGCAACAGGGTTTTTCGGGTCTACCATGGTTCTTTCCCACTAAATACACTAAATGAACTTAAAAATGATTAATAATTAAATTTGATACTTGATTTGATTATTATAAATATTTTAGTTATGATTATTATCATCTATGTAATATTGTGACTAATGTTATGCTGAATATATTAGTTGATGATTATCCTTATTAAAATATCATTGAGTTGATTATGTTGATTTATTGAGATATAATTATTTTAAATAAAATGACTTGATTGATTTTAAGTTGATTATAATTAGGAAAAAATATTTCTACAGCCAATTTAGATAAGATTGTCTACAGCTACCCCTTTTTCACTAAGTACGACCGGTCGTACTTAGTGATAACAATAAAGCTGTTCTTTTTTTCTCTTTCCTCATACATTGTCGGCTGACGTGGCAGAGAGGGAAAATGCAATTTTAATGTACGACCGGTCGTACTTAGCGAAAAAAGGGTATCTGTAGAGAAGCTTATCTAAAGTGGCTGCAAAAATGTTTTCCCCTTATAGTTATTGATTAACTTATTAGGGAATTGATCTACTTACCACCAAAAAAGTTTATCATTTTTACAATCAATTTAATCACCACTGATATCTGTCAATCCAACGGTTATAATTAATTGAGAATTAATAACATTTATTACGTCACACTTATTAATTAATTATTAATTTCTAATAAATTATAACCGTTAGATTGACGAAAATCAACGATGATTAAATTGGTTGTAAGAGTGGTAAACTTTTTTGGTGGTAAGTATATCCTGCCCCAACTTATCAATACTATCTTTGTTGTGTTTTGGATTGGGATTACCCGCTCTTGCGAGCCAATTGTTTGTCTTTGTTTTTGTGTGCTGCAATGATCCTTCGGGCGAACAGATTTTCGGTGAAACAGGTTGCAAAGGATAGGGCTAGCAGGGAGCACTAAGACTAACGACTCAGATATTTCTAGCTAGTCCTAAATTTTATGTATAAGACATAGTCTCTGGTTTTATTTTTATATTCATGAATGTAATAAAGTTAACCTTGCACTTGTACAACAACAGTAATATTTCCCCAAATTAGTTTAGATTAGCTTCTGCAATATTTATAAGATCCTAAAAATAAAAAATTTATTGTGAATTTTGACAATTTCTTTATGGGTTTGTTTTTTCTAATGTTACTTTAGATAACTTTATCTAATGTTCATCAAAACGACGTCGTTTTGGGACGGAAATCATGGTATTTTTGTAATTTTAATTTATTTCAGGGTTATAATAGTCTTTATTACTCTAATTTTTTAATTTTTCAACTCCAAAACGACGTCGTTTCGATGAACATTAGATAAAGTTATCTAAAGTAACATCGGAAACTTTTTTCCCTTTCTTTATTATAAGAATATTTTAAAAATTGTTAGAAATTTGAGGTTGTTACATATAGTCTATTAAATATTAATTAATCAAGGCAAAATTTTATCTATTTTTCATTTAAATATGGGAGAAGTTATTTTACCTACTTTTTTCTTACTTACCTTACATACTCATCTTTAATACCATTGGAATAGAATCTCAAGAGGAGAGAGAAAGAGTGAGATTATAATCCAAGATAAGTAGGTAAGATATATAAGAAAAAAAAAAGTAGATAAAAGCTCATCTTATAATCAAGATAGAGAGTATAGAATATGATACATTATTATATTTTGTTATTTGGTGAGGCAATAGAATATCATATATTTATCTTGCTAACTCAACCCGCAGCATGATACATAAGCTGTTCTAAGAGGGGCTTGAGTTAAATTGAAAGAATACGATAATAAATATCACATTCATCTTTCATGAAAATTAAAAAAAATTCGTTTATTTGCAACTGAAAATGAAGCAAAATATCAAACCAAATTATACGCAACTGTTATTGACTTATGTAAAAATAATAATAAAGTATTGTTATTGTAGCATGAAATAATGGGATAATTTTATTAAAAAAAAGAATACGAATTAAATTTGTTAATTTAAGGATCATGCATTAAAAACAAAACTTATTTATTGCAAAAAAGTGAAAACGGGTGAGGTAGAGATAACATGTAATTTATTAAATTAAAAAAAACAGTTATATTGAGGGAGCATGTTACATGGTTTAAAATTACTTTTTATATGGTATAATAGTGTTTTTTTAATAACTAAAGTCTTATGCTTCCCATCTTAATCCTATGAGTAAAAGGCTGCATGATTACCCATATTAATTACTTTTATAAATATATAAGTAAAAAATAAATGGATAATTAAAATTAGTAATTACTCTCAAAATTATATCATATATGAACGGTATATAGAAAAAATATTTGTCATTTTAATTAAAACTATTATTTTTTATTTAATATTTAAATTTAAAAAAAAAACCTCCACCTTTCTCCCACAATGATTTTTGTTTCTCGAATGATAAAACACAATAGCTTTGATTATAATGACACAATTTTATATCTTTTAAAAGAATAAACATTAATCTTATTGTATATTAGCCCTTTTATTAAACAAACAACCAAAATTTATGATAATCTAGAAAAGTTATTAGATAATTCTAAGATGTTAATGTAGAACTCGACTTGTTTTTTGTTGCGTACAACACATTGTTGTATTGACAGAACCAATTTGCCTCTTTTGATGTCACTAACCAACTTCTTGGATAGTCCGAATAGTGTGACATGAACCATTTTTGTCATCGACACAATTAACCCCACTTTAACTTGGAGCGACCTAGCTACTTGACCTATCTTTTGTTATATATTTGAACTAGTTCCAACAAGACTTGTGACCCTTAGTTACCTCAGATAGTTTATTAGATCAAAGAGGTGATAACAACCAATTAATCATTAAAGAGGACGTTGGTAAAGAATGCAAAAGTACTCATCCAAAGAGGCAAATTTGTTTGGAGATGTAATAATGGTGTTGTTGACAGTGGTGAAGTTTATACTTCCATCTTGGTTGTTTGTCAAAGCGAGTAAACCTACTTTGATTTACAACACAATTAAGTAAAAAAATGGGTATGATACGTTGATGAGTTAACTCATCTAAGCAAAATTTATGGATTGACAACAGTTAACTTGCCTACCAATGAAAAAAAATGGTATTAGTGATTTCGAGTTCAAGTCTTATGTATACAATTGTGTTAAAATTGAATTGGTCTTGTATTCCTACCCGACTCAAATCAGATTAGTCGAGTAATCGATTAATTATGGAAGAAATAAAAAAAGGCGAAGATGATAATTAATAAGGTCACCATGTCTATTTTCTTTTTAAAAAAAGGAATGTTAAATTCAAGTTAAGTAGGATAAATTTGAGAGATAAACTCACAAGTTATTATGCAATCCAATTTGTCATATTTTGACGTTTTATATAGATTAACCCTATGAAGCTAGATTTTGTTTTACCATAATTTTCTCTTACTCGCATAGATCGCTTGACATCTTAACGGGACAAACATCCATTTCAAAATCTGATAATGTGTTTGCTTTAAATTTATGTGAATATCTATTTATTTGTTAGTGTTTTTATGAGAAAATAATTGATTTCCTCTTGTATAGTTGTCTGGTCTGGCCGGATTGTCTTGCCCGACCAACTCAAGTAATTGTATAGCAGGACCACTACCATTCAAGATGACTCCTTTGCACATGTGTCCCTTTACATTCCTCACACATTCATGACCATTTATCTATGTTGCACCGACATTGACACGGGACACGGGATAGGACACGACACGCCGACATGTTAATTCTAAAAAATATTAGATTTCGACACGTTAGAACACGTTTTGATATTAAATAATATTTTTAATATATATAATATAGTTTATATTTAATACATATAGCAGCTCATAATAAGTTATATAATCAATCAAATATTCAAATTTCATAACATAAATATAAAGAAAAAATAATTTTCATACCTTGTTAATTTTTTAGGTCAAATTTCATAACAGAAAATATTTGATTTATAAATTAATTTGTCATTTTTTAATTAAAAAGATAAAATAAAATAAAATTTGGATGTATATATATATATATATATATAAATGTTGGAAATCGTTGATTGCATGTCGGAAGCGTGTCTGAAAATGTTGACCGTGTGTCGGAGCGTTAACCGTGTGTCGATGTCCGATACAAATTTTTTTTCTAAAAGTGCATGTTCGTGCTTCAGAGTCATTTACACGTCATGGGTCACACAGCCTCACACCTAGTGAGGCCCACAAGGTTGAAAATGGTTATGACATCATGACTTACGCATTTAGAGGGAATCTCTAACCTCTTATATAAAGGGACCGCAGCCCCCTCACTAATCATTTTCTCAATCGACTCTCCATTGTTATTATTGTAGTGAATTCTCACCATAGAAATACTCATTGCCCGTATACACTCCCCCCCCCCCCAATAACACCCTCAACTCATCTTAGGCTTACTTGGAGATATCTCAGAATTTTGGTTTATATCATTATCTCTTCTATCTCCCTTGAGATCAACATACTTCACCCTCTTGAGAAACAAATCTTCATTTGATACTCTGATTCAGTTCAATATCGTTAGTAAAATTTGTGAAATAACCTTCAGGTTGAGAAAAATCTCAAACCTAAGTTATTTCTTATTGCTTGATTGTGTTTTTTTTAACGTTTTTGTTGTCGTAATGCTCATTTGTTTTCGGTAATATTATGGTATATTGTATAAGTAAGGATATTCTAACTACCAAATATTCTTACAACTAACTTACTACCCATTACATCACATTGGATCAAAAGGAGAGAATGTTAAAAAGTTTTT
>NW_026899573.1:0-88332 GCF_033153095.1 Gastrolobium bilobum
AGGCTGAACCATGACAGTGCCATAAGACACTCTTTTGCTCTTCTTCTGGAATGCATCTTCTGATTACTCCATCTGAACATCTATAGAAGAGGTATGGTTCATCCCAGATGTATCTCCTCACATCATGCAGAAATTTCTTCCGCTGCTGGTAAGTGAAATCCTTTGGCATGGCTCCAACAGCTCTGTAGTTAGCAAAATCAGCAAACCATGGTGGGGTGTCAACAGACAAGACTTGATCATGCACCAATTGGGAAATAATGCTTATGGCCAGTATTTGCTCATCAGGGAACTCTTCCTTGATCACCACCTCTGGACCCTCTTGTAAATGTGTCTCTGTGATCCTGGATAAGTGATCAGCCACCAAGTTCTCCACTCCCTTTTTGTCTTTGATCTCTACTTCAAACTCTTGCAGAAGTAACATCCATCGGAGTAACCTGGGCTTAGCATCCTGCTTTGTTAACAAATACTTCAAAGCTGCATGGTCAGTGTAAACAATAACTTTGGACCCTAGCAGATATAACCTGAATTTGTCAAATGCATACACTATTGCCAATAACTCTTTCTCTGTAGTAGCATAATTCTTTTGTGCTTCATTAAGAATTTTAATGGCATAGTAAATGACATGCAATAGTTTATCCTTCCTTTGGCCTAAGACTACCCCCACAGCATAATCACTGGCATCACACATAAGTTCAATTGGTAATGAAAAATCAGGTGCCATGATTATAGGTGCAGTGATCAACTTGTCTTTCAACACATTAAATGCATGCAAGCAGTCATCAGTAAACAGAAATTCTTGATCTTTTCCTAACAGCTTGCACAATGGTTTTGCAATTTTCGAAAATCTTTAATAAAACGACGGTAAATCCCAGTATGTCCTAGAAAACTCCTCACGCCTTTAACATTTATGGGATGGGGTAGTTTCTCAATAACAGAGATCTTGGCCTTATCTACTTCAATCCCTCTGTTGGACACTTTGTGCCCCAAAACAATACCCTCTGTCACCATGAAGTGACATTTCTCCCAATTTAGCACAAGATTGCAATCTTGGCATCTTTTCAAAACATTGTCCAAGTTTTCTAAATATGCATCAAAAGTAGGACCAAACACAGAAAATTTATCCATGAAAATCTCAATACACCTTTCTACCATGTCAGAGAATATGGCAAGCATGCACCTTTGAAAAGTTGTTGGTGCATTGCATAGGCCAAAAGGCTTCTTCCAGTATGCAAAGATTCCATAGGGGCAAGTGAATGCAGTCTTCTCCTGATCTTCCGGAGCCACAACTATCTGGTTGTAGCCCGAGTATCCATCCAGAAAACAGTAGAAAGCATGTCCCGCCAATCTTTCCAGCATCTGGTCCAGGAATGGAATAGGGAAATGGTCCTTCCTGGTTGCTTTATTGAGTCTCCTGTAGTCAACACACATCCTCCAGCCAGTGACTGTTCTTGTAGGGATCAATTCATTGTTCTCATTCCTAACCACAGTCATCCCTCCTTTCTTGGGCACTGTCTTAACTGGACTCACCCATGCACTATCTGAAAAAGGATAAATCATCCCAGCATCAAGCAACTTCACCACCTCTTTCCTTACTACCTCCTTCAGAGTGGGATTAAGTCTTCTTTGTGGTTGCCTTACTGGTTTGACTTCTTCCTCCATCAATATCTTGTGAGTGCAGAAGGAAGGGTTGATACCCTTAAGATCTGAAAATGACCAGCCCATGGCTGTCTTGTTCTTCTTGAGTACCTTAACCAATTTCACTTCCTCCCCTTCAGACAAGAATGCATTTATAACGGCTGGGTATGTTTGATCATCCCCAAGGAACACATACTTCAGATTAGAAGGTAGTTCTTTCAGTTCCACCTTAGGTGCTCCCTTAGGAATGTCATCCACCTTCTTTTCAAGCTCTTCAACTACTGGTTCCTCCTGATAAAATTCCCCACTCATTTCATCCTTACTTTTATCTTCCTCTAACAACAGGTCCTCTTCTCCTTTAACTTCCTCCACAACCTCCTGTATGATATCTATCCTGACACAATCCTCCACATCAACAGGATGTTTAATGGCTTCAAACACATCAATTGTAACTGTCTCTTCATTCACCCTTAGCATTAGCTTCCCTTGTTCAACATCAATCAGGGATCTAGCAGTTGCTAAGAATGGCCTCCCTAGAAGTAGAGGGCTTTCAGTATCTTCTTCCTCCATATCTAGAATCACAAAGTCCACTGGAAAAATGAACTTATCCACCTTAACCAGAACATCTTCAACCACACCTTCCGGTCTCTCGATGGATCTGTTTGCAAGATGCAGAATAAGATTGGTATCCTTCAAGGTGTTGATTCCCAAAGCTCTACATACAGTCAATGGCATCAAGTTAATGCTGGCCCCCAAGTCACAGAGTGCCTTCCCTACTTCCACATCTCCAATGGCAATAGGGATGCTGAAACTTCCTGGATCTTTTAATTTTGGTGGAAGCTTCTTCTGGATCAGGGCACTACACTCTTCTGTTAAGGCCACTGTCTCACCATCCTTCAATTTCCTCTTCTTAGACAGAAGATCTTTCATGAACTTGGAATAGTGAGGCATATTCTCCAAGGCCTCAGCAAATGGAATGTTAATCTGTAACTTCTTGAAAATATCTAGAAACCTTGCATAGTGCTGCTTCTGGATTTCCTGCTTCAATCATTGAGGGTAAGGCACTTTAGCATATAGAGATAGGTTGATTGGCTGGTCCTGCTTGTCAGCCATCTTCTTCTTCTCCCACTTCATCAACTTCTGGGGTGAAGAACTCTTGTCAACCACTACCTCTTCTTCTTTCTCCTTTTCCTCAACTTTCTCTTTTTTATCTTTATTTTCAACTACAACATCCTCAACAACAACTTCCTCCTCACTTTTCTTTCTTCCACTTTCTTCTCATCCACTTTCTTGTTCACCGGTTGAAGCACAAGCCCACTTCTTGTTATTATGGACTTGCAATGCTCCTTTGGATTCACCAGGGAACTTGCCATGTGGCCTCTCAGCTATCTGTCTAGAAAACTGGCTAATTTGTGTTTCCAAATTCTGGATAGATGCTTCCTGGTTTCTGAATGCAGTCTTGGTCTCTTGCATGAAAGCAAAAGTTTCTTCCCTGAAAGAATTTGACCCCTGAATGTAATCTTGAGTAGTCTTTGATAACTGGGCAAAAGCTTTCTCCCATGCAGAAGCATCACCTTGCTGTGATGAATGTGGTGGTGGAGGATGTAGTGGAGGATTCAACTGATGGTTGGAACTGTAACTGAACCCTGGGTGTTGATTCTTGTTCTTCCATGGTGGCACATAGACATTTCGCCCTTGGTTGTTGTAATTCCTCTGGTTGTTATGGTCATAACACACTCCATTAACTTCTGCTTGTTCAGCAGACCCTCCATAGTCACAATCATCAGTAACATGGCTTTTCCCACAAATGGCACACACAGAATTAGTGTCCACAGAAGCAACCTTCTCAGAAGAAAGCTGCTTGGTGAGAGTATCTAGTTGTTGTTGTTGTTTGTGAACTTGCTGCAACTATTCATTCTTGGCTAATAAAGCATCATAGCCATCAAGTTTAATAATTCCTGTCCTTCTATCACTCATCGAAGCATTGTCAAACTCCTGAGATGCTAGAGACTCAAAGATGCCAAGGGCTTCCTGAGGGGTCTTGGTTGTCAATGAACCACCTGCTGTGGCATTCACCAATGTCCTGGTGTTGGTTGTCAACCCTTGGAGGAATATTGCTGCTTGATTCCACACTTCTATTTCATGTTGTGGACATTTCCTCAAGAGTGTCTTGAACCTCTCCCAGGCGTCATAGATAGACTCTAACTCTTTTTGCTTTAATCCTGTGATCTCATCCTTCAACTTTTCCCTCTTGGATGCTGAAAAGAATCTGGCCAAGAACTTGGTTTGCAGATCATCCCAAGTTGTAATGCTCCCTTGTGGTAATGACTATAGCCATCTCCTGGCATTATCCTTCAGTGAATGAGTAAAGAGCCTCAACAGAATGGCATCTTTGGTCACTCCATTGATTTTCACAGTGTCACTTAACAGCAAAAAGTTCTCAATATGCAGGTATGGATCCTCTGCACTTGTTCCAACAAACTGTTCTTTCTGCACCAACTGTACTAATGCAGGCTTCAATTCGAAATTATTGGGCTCTACTGTAGGTCGAACCACACGTCCAATGGGTGGAATGACAGCAGGAGTCATGTAATCTCCCAGTGTCCTCTGTGGTGGTTGCACATGATTTTCTGCCATGATCTCTTTCTGTACTGTAATACTTGGTTCACCCCTTTCTTGTAATTTCCTTCTTCTGGCTGCCCTCTTGTTCCTTCTGATTGTCCTTTCTAATTCCGCGTCAAACAACAAAGAGTTTTGATCAATAGTACCTCGCATACACCAGAATTACAAGAGAACTAAAATTCATACAAAAAATATAAAGTGCTGAAAAAAATAAAAGATTCAATCTCAACAACCAATGGTATCTGTCAATGTTGAAATACAAATCCCCGGCAACGACGCCAAAAACGTGTTGTCAAATTTAGCAAGTGCACTAGTCAAACAAGTAATAAAATGATGAGTAAAGATCATTCCCACGAGGATTTGTGTCAAGCACTAACTAACCAAATGTTACTAAGTTGAATCAACCGAAAAATTCTGAATTGCATTGATTTCTTGTCACTCGAAATTGAAATTGCATAAATTAAAGAATTGATAAACAATAAGATGTGAATATAACTTAACAAGTAGTCAAATGTCAATTTCTCTCAAGCATGAATTTATGGATGAACCAATTTCCATTATGAATTATCTACTATATGATGTTGATCAACCTTTTTCTTATCATCTCAAGATGTAATGTCTTACTACCCTGATAGATACATTAATCAGAAACCCCAATGTCTTGGTGATTCCTATCTTAATACATGCATTAATCACTAAGGTCTTAAGACCACATCAGAATCCTAGCATCAATGTCTTGACTACTAGAACACTAATGATGAAGTTGTCAAAAATAGAGAAATAATGTAAACATGTCTGTTCTACACTATTTATCAACATGAAGAATTAATCAAGACAACTTCATACAATCACATAATAGATAAACAAAACATCTAATTAACCATTCATAAATTCAAACTTGAGTTCCATTGAATCAGACTACAAAGGACTCTACTCAGACATAATTGAGATACAAACAAAGGAAGAAGAAAGATCAAACTCCATTGTCATGATAGTAAGTCATCAATCTTCAAGTGCAATTACATATGAAACACTAACTAATACAACAGTACTCCTAAGAATTTTGAAAGTAAGAGAGAGAAGTCAGATCAGAGGATCTGATATATGAGAGAGAGATGTGGTGGATTTTTTCAGAAATGTGAAGGCCCTTGCCTTTTATAGTGTTATAAATTACAACTGAAAACTAACATGGGCGCTAAAACGTTCTATATGGGTGTTTTAGCGTCCATGTCTGACGAATGTCCAACTGCTTTCAACTAACTTGGGCGCTAAAACGTGAGCTGTTGAACGTTTTAGCGTCCATGTCTGGTGAATGCTCAACTGCTTCCAACCAACTCCAACGCTAAAACGCTTGGCTTGGAAGTTTTAGCATTCGAGACCAGAGTCTTTTTGCAGCAGCAGGGCGCTAAAACGTTTGGTCAGGGAGTTTTAGCTCCTAAGACCAGCAACTTTCGTCCTTAGTTGAAGCAGCGCGCTAAAACGTCCAACAAGCGTTCTGTGTTGGACGTTTTAGCGCTCGGCACCAGCAACTTTTGCCTTCAAATTGTAGCAGCGCGCTAAAACGGTTTGTGTGGACGTTTTAGCGCTCAACACTTAAGCATTTTCCCTTTCTCCAGAATCTTCTTCTTTTGTCTGCTGCTCCTTGAGCTTCATTTCCATACAAGACAGTGTAGATTTTCAACAAAGCTTTCAGAACTTACACTTGAGGGACTTCCAAGACATTAACCTCTTTTTCATCCAATTAATCACACAATTTAATACAAATTACGTATGAAGCTCGTCCGTAAATTCATGCTGCGACTTCAAAAGGATATTATTGGAAACGGTGTAAGCGAGTATATGAGGATATGTTTATTCCCATTGGGGAGGTCTAATATGAATTTGCACGGATTAAAGCGTGTATGGGGTTTTAGTAGTTAGGAGAAAAATACCTCAAGGAAACAAGTTTAACATGAGGATGTGATCTGAGACTTTATTCTTGGATTGTCGAAGACACGAACTAGATGTAATTCCATCTAGGTTATTGTGACTAAGTTTGCCCGCTTTCTGCTAGTGAAGGTGATCTTTCTAATAGAGTCATTGGCTCGATGCTATATCAAAATATTAAATGAGTAATTAAGTGAAGGATTAGTGAAAATCCTAAAGATTAGGCCAAAAGATAAAGAAAGGGCAAAACAGTAATTAGCCAACACGCAACCCTAGGAAGATAAAAATTGAGTAGAAGGTCTCAGATGATAAAAATAATCCTGGAAATGGATTCAGAACAAAAAATTGAGTGGATAGGCAAGTTTCAGAAAAATCAGTGAATAATGTTTTTACCGGGTCAAAATACTGCGGTACGATTGCACCGTAAAACGTGCCAATTGAGTTTTGAGCTCTAGGTGTCAAATATGAGTTATAAATGGTCTATAGAACTAGGGAATATGATTTCTGATAATATTTGATGGAATTAAGTCAGTTTGGGGAAGCGTGCCAACGGCGCGCGCAACAGCTTAAAACAGTGTTTTCTCCGAACGACCGGAAAACTCCGGATTTATCTGATCAAGTATAATTCAAGGAGAATATTTAATGTTAAAAATTAAATTTTCTAAATAGGTTTTGAATTTACGGACGTTTAGTGAAAGTTCGGACGAGTTTTAAATCGCGTGAGGTGGCGTGGGACCCACCCCACTTAAACTCCACTTAAGCCACCTCACCCATCACTATTCACTCATCACCGTCACTCCTTTCTCTCTCCTTGGCCGCACCATACAGCCCCTCCGTCACCATTTGCATCCAAAATTTCATTTGATCACAACTTAGCCGTTTCTCCACCGAATCCATCGATTTTTGTCTTGAATCTTGATGGAAAACACCTTATAAAACACATTGGTACCACTCTTGAGCCTTGAAACCGTGTATTAGGGGAGATCCAAGCCATTTTAATATTCAAATTTTGGTAAAAAATGGAGGTTCATGGAGTCATTTGAGCTTCCATTGCTTGGAGGAGTCTTGGGGTAGCATCAAGCCTTGGTTGTGAGTATATTTCCATCCCATTTACATGGTTTGATTGTAGTTGATATTCATGAACCCTAAACCTTGATTTTTTGATGTGTGATGTTAGAGAGCTCAATTGGGAAAAGTTTGTACATAAAAGTGTCTTAGAATAATGTGTATTAAATATAGATGCAATGAAAATTTTAGGTGAAAAATGTGATTTTGTAACTTAGAATATTTTTGAAGTGTCATGACTTGGATTTTTGGAAAAATGTTTTAAGATGTTATTGGTGAGTTGTTAGATGATTATATGTTAATATAATGGTGTTATAAGAGGTGTGGAATGATGAAAATTGAGTGAGAATTCTTTGGAAATTCCAAGTGTGTAATTCGGCCATAAAAGGAGCATTAGGGAGTTGAGGTTGTTTGTGTTGATTGGATGATATATCAAGTGTTGAATGGTATTAAAATGGGTTGTGTGGTGGTTAGAAAGTGGTAGAATCAATGGAAAATAATAAATTGTATTTAGGGACATAAAAGAACCTAGAGTGAATTATTTAGCAAAACAATGCTTAAAAGACATAAAACGGAAAAACGACACTTGAATTAGCGTCTCGGCAACCTAAGGATGTGTAATAAAATGAGAAAGAAAATTTAGAAAAATAAAATTGAAAATTTGCCTTGTTTGGCCGAACCTTTCAAGGGGAGGGGAGTGATTTTGACGTTTTTCGCGTTTTGATGGAATTGACGTATACTGATGGTTGTACATGGTTATGTAGGTTGCCGTACGTCGATTTGAATCCCGAACTGTGAATCGGTGGATTGCCCTTGGTCCTGGACCAAGTGGATTGAGGTAAGTGATTGGATCAATGCATGTATAATTATGAATTAACATGTGTTGTGTGAATTTTGAGTAATTGGGAATGTCCTCTGTGTAGGCATTCTGTTGAGTAACAAGTTTGGGAAATAAACTGCTGTGGAGCTAAGTGGAGGAACAGATTAAGGTAACCTCTTGGTACTGGGGCTTGTTCCCCTTGTGTGTTCCACCATGCTAGTTGATGGTATTGGTAGGAAATGTATATGAGTAGTGTAGAACAGCATGAGCATGCATATAGTATTTATGAGGGTACTTATGTACCGAGTGTCTGGCCAGTAGACAGTGTAGCCTTCGGGCAGTGCGGACTTCCACTGGATAGGTCTTCGAGAGGGAGTTCCAGTTGACCTAGGGTCATGGTGTGTCATCCGGGTAGGAGCACACTAGGAAGTTTCGGGTGTATATGGATGGAAGGGGTACCTTGGTTGTGGTTCTTGGAACACGCCTTGGATGAGACCCGTAGGCTTATATGCCGAGGACGTTGCGTGGTATTGGTAGCTACCATTCCAGCTTCGTCATATTTTATATCCCGATATTCCCCAGTTTATCTAAATCCCTTGCTATATCCCGTTTTGAAAGTGGTTGTTTTATATTATTTATATGCATCGAAGTGAACCATTGGGCGGAGTTTTCTCCAGAACCTCTTGGTTACTGAGATATATCCGTATATCTAACCCCGTCTTGGGGCACTATTTCAGGAGGTAGCAGTGGCAGTGGAGCGGCGGGCTAATGACTAGTGGGAGCACCTTTACCATTTTGCATTTTGTTGGCCATATGGCCTAGACTAGACTTAGGGCATGAACATCTCATATGTATGTAGGATGAGTTCATTGGCATATTTGTTCATGTCGTTTTGCCTAAGTCTAGTAGTTTGTGTCATTTAAGCTTATGTTTCGATTTGTAATTAAAGTTGTAATATTTATAAGTTGTAATTTGAAGTTGAAGTTGTAAGTTATAATATGTAAGTTAAATGTTGTAAATGTACAAGAAATGCATGATATACTATGATGGAAGGGCTTTAGGCCTATTGTAGGTTTATGATTACTTGTATGTTGGAAATATGCATGAAAAGGGACCTTGTTGATTGAAACCATTTAAGGATTTAAAGTGAGCTATATTGTGTAATAAATATAAACTGAGTTGGGTTGTAAGTGCCCCGAGGAATTGTTGGTCCTTGTGTGTGCCACCCATTGGATTATTAGGTACATTTGAGGTACTAGTGAGCTTATGCAAATTTGAGGATTTTAGGAAAAACAAAGGAAACTCTGGCAAATTTTCTGTAGAATTGGTAGATTTTAGACGAACTTTGGGAGAGAATTTCTCCCTGCACAAGGGTATGATAGAGACATGCCATATGCCATTTTGAAGCTTGAGATATCCCCTAAAATGTATCAAAATCTTAGAATATTCTGGGTTGTACGAAGCCCTGTAGGAGCCAGTGAACATCGACTATCCAGAACCCTCTTATGCAGGGGCTGTTTCTGGAAGTGTTTGGGAAATTAATTCCCGCTTCGTTTCTCACTCAAATTAAGTGTATGATATATCAAATTAAATTTTGAGGTGTCTAGTTTGTAGTATAAAAATTTGAGAGTAATTTGATGAGTGGATTTTGTGCAGTAATTCGTGGAGTGTGAGTGGTTTTGAGCTGTTTTGGGGTTGGTTGGCAGTTTTGCTTGTCCAACTTCAAACGGCGATAATCGGAGCAAATGAGCTCGGAATTGAGTGTGTGATAGCTTCTTAGAAAGGTAATTGAGTAAGAAAAAAGATAACTAGAGAGGAAGGTCTGATTTGGTCAGATGTGTTCGCAGAAAAATAATTAGTGAACCATGTTCGGATAGGTAAAAACGTAAGATTGACAAATTGGCTAAGTGGGTTTATGGGAACCCCTTAGTGACTTATAATAAGTAAAGTAAGATGTAAAAATAGTTTAAATAAATATTCTGCAAGAGTTTACAGTTATGGTCACAACTTTTAATTATTACGCTTTTTATCGTTTTAAATGCTCGCGTAATAATCAGAAAAAGTTTATTCGCATTTTTATAAATGAATAGTTGTGATTGTAACTGCGCTTAATATCATAATTAATGTTAACAATACCGGTGTACAACAGGCTGTTACATCTTTCCTTGGATAAAAATTACCAATTTTGCGATTAATCTCAATTGAATCAGAATCCTTATTTTCAATTGAGAACAATCTGATCATCAAATCTGATGATCATTCTTTTTCCATAATCACAATCGCGAACCTCAGATCGAATATCCACAATCGCACGATATCAATCTGAGTTAGGGAAAAGAAACAAATCTGGTTAGAGAATGATCGCAAATCCTCTAGACAGATCCATGGAATCCCTTCCCCTTAGGTTGATTAAAGGGATTTTAGCCTAGCATGGCTAGGATAAACATGATTAAAAATTAAAATAAAATTAAAATTAAAATAAAAAGAAGAAAAAGACGAAGAACGCTTCAGAGAAAATCCTTTGATCCCAAAATTCAAAAATTACAGAATGATGAAAAGTTTCCTACTCTGTCGTCATATAACCCTACCCAAATCGGGTTAGGGCTCAACTCAGATCGGCCCATCTATCTATAATACGAAATAAAATAAAACTAAAACTTGGCTTTGGGTCACTTAAGTAATTGGGTTTTAATTTAAAATACAAGTCCAATAATAAAATAAAACTTCAGCAAAACGTGTCCAACTTGGCATCAGAAATCGACCAGCTTCCGGTCCGAATTGGGCTTTGAGTTCTTCATAAGAATTGTAGCTCTCTGCGTTATCTGAAAAACCCAATAAGAACGGAGTCAATCCGAAAACTGTGGACCGAGATATGACCAAAATACAGAAGTAACGTAAAGCTGAAAAATTCTAACGAAAATAAATTAAACCCAATCAAAAACTAAAACTCTAAATTAACTCTAAAAATTATTATTTTATTCAAAAAAAATCCTAAAAATACTTATCAAGAGTAACAAAAGTGTACAAAAATATGAGTTATCAGGGTGCCTGAAAGCGTTGTCAATGATTAGGACCGAAAGTTCACCTCTCGATTTTGGAATGCATTGCAAAGAGCTTTGGGTACACAATTGAAATGGAGTACTGATTACCACCCGCAGACTGATAGCCTGATAAAGATGATCATTCAGATGATGGAGGATTTGTTGAGGGACTACACATTAGAGCTGATTACAATGTGGAATAAATACTTCCTGTTGGTAGAGTTCTCGTATAATAATAGTTCTTACTCTTGTATGGGGATATCACCATAAAAGGCTTTGTATGGCCGAAGGTGTAAGATAGCTATATTTGGGACCAAGGATAGAAAAAAGGCCAGTTGCTTGGCTTGGATTAAATTAGAGAAAAGTTAAAGCATGCATAGAATCGCTAGAGGAGTTAAGGATCGCTCGGAATCTTAGGTCAATGTGAAAAGAAGTTGAGGAATAAAATCATTGTCATGGTCAAGGTACAGTGGGAAAGTAGGACGCTTGAGAAGTCCACTTGGGAGCAGGAAGATGAGCTTCTCCGGCAGTATCATGAGTTTGGTAACGTGTACGTTTCTAATTTTGCAGATAAAATTTTAAAAAAGTGGGGTGAATGTAAGAACCTACACCGTTAAATGGAGATTTTTAAAATTAAACAATAACTAAATGAGGATTATTAGATAGAAAATTTAATTAGTTGAATTAAATCACCTTTTTGATAAAAAGGTAAAATAGATGTTTCGCGATAAAAATACAGTGGGCAAAATGTAACACCCCGATTTACCAACCAGAATGCTACACATTATGGTACAAATGCACACTTAATTTAATAAGAATAGCAGAAGACTTATAGAGTGTCACGATAGCTCTCTTGAAACTACGTGACTAAAAAAATTTTCCTTTATGATAACCATATGATAATAAACTATACAGTCCCATAACTTTATAGAATCTAAACTTAGCACAAACACTTCATCCAAATTATAAATGCTATCTGTTTAGTAAAATTGGACAGCATGACCTCTATTTATCTAAACATAACCAATACATAAAATATTCATATTAACATCTTCAGAATCAATCCATAGATTCCTACTTACTCCCAACAAACTTGAAACATACAGACATACTTTGCTGTATATAACATATCCAGATATCAACTGCATGTGCAGATGTAACAACTATATCCATGACTTAAAATACATATTGTATCCAAAATCCATACATATGCGCGCAATCCCAAAACATAAATCTGTCCAGTCGATCCTGCTGTGTCTGCTAACCATCCTTTTCTGGTCGTCCGTTAATTGAAGAATCACTCTCTTAAACAGAACCTGAAATGTATCCCCATAACACGGGGTGAGATATAAAATCCCAGTAAACTCTAAGTTTATAGAATAATCTTCCATTCTTAAGCTCACTTCCTACATATTTGGTCAGCACACGTAGAATAGCAGAAACATACAGATTACGCATACAAATTTTCAGAAACAACATATGTAAGAACCCGCTCTGCTAATTAATTAATTAAATAACCTTATCGGTGTCGGAGCATGGATTTAATAAAGATTATGCATAATTATGGTAGGATAATTAATTAGAAAGTCAAATAATGCTTTAAGTCACTTTTCTGATGAAAAGTGCAAATATCAATTTTGCTTCGCAGTATAAATGCATACCAGTGAAGTATCCCAGAAAATTAATATAAAAATATAATAATTTCTAGAAAAATATCTAGGTTAAAAATAAAGTTTGGAAGAAAAATAATTGGTAGAGCTACTAGAACTAATACCGACGATTTGAGTTAACACAACTATAAATAGAAAAGGGCATTAAACCCTAGGTCATTTTACACACTTCCTACATGACCTTCATGGCTGTCATCTTTCTCTCTACACAACTCTATAGCCTTCCTTGCATGAAAACCACCTAAGACACCACTTTTTCACTTGATTCTTTCTCTCTAATCTTGTAAACAATTGAGAGCAAACTTGGTGAGGGAGAAAAACCACTTCTTCAGAGGTTGTGGGTTCTATTTGTGGGTGTTGAGAGGCTGACTTTTTGGCTTGGTGGTGTGGGATCCTTTTTTCTTGCATTTGATACTTCAAGAAGTCGTTTTGTAGAGGAAAAGACCTAGCTTTTGAACCATATAACACCTCATAGTACTCTGGTTGTTAACATACATGATATTATATAGCGTACATAGCGGAAGACTTTATTTTATTAAATATAAAATTGTCTTTTAAAAATAGGATTTAACTTCAAAATATTTTCTAAAAACATTTCCAAACGCATTCACATGAGATATTGCACAAGCGTAATTCTAAAGTATACATTTACTAACTGATCTCATTAGCCATTATTAGTGGCCATTGACTAACCAAATATGACAACACTTGTCATTCCTGCTAGAGTCTCACAAACAGCATAACGACTGTTTAACAGTTATCTGGGAGATAGGAATCTCACACAATAACATAATCTTGATAGGCACAGTTTATATAATCAGTCATCTCAAAGGTCCCACACGGACTGTGATTCCCTCAATGGGTCAATACATACATGAAGCCCAAAACTAAAACATCAATTACATCATGTTCATCTCATCAACAGATGCATCTAAATAAATCTATAGCAAATACATAATTCTCCTATAAACGCATCAGATACAAGTAATGAGAATTACACAATTAACGTGGTCTCAAATAACATAACTATAGCATGTTAACTACACAATACATGCTATCAAATAAAATATCCAGTTGGCACTCCACTAGCCACGTGCCTGGTCCTTGCCTATGGAGGGCTCACTACTATGATAGGTACCTGAAATGATGTCCCCAAGAAGGGCTGAGATAACAACAATCTCAGTAAGCTCAAGATTTATAGAGAATTCTCTATTCCCTTGAACCCACTTCCTGCATGACAAGTCAGGCATAAAACATATATATAATCATACAACATAAACATAGCATCATATCTGATCCTAGTTAGCTATTCCAGGACTCAAACCTTGAATAGCCAACATTCTACTATGTAATAACCTCCAGAGTCCAATCATAGGCAATCTACACACAAATCTTTGTAGAGTATGAAATAACTTAAGGGAATGACCTAAGAGCCTACGTACCCACTCACTGGCCAGGAACCTCATAACATATATCACCAGTGCATCATAACATAATGAATTATATAATCTCTATATGAATGTGAATGAATGCACATATACAACATATCTCATACTCTCATACAATGCAACCATAATGCCCACCAGCATGGTGGAGTCACAAGAGAAGAGGAACATCATAAACAAAGAGCTTACATTAGAGAGCTATACTCAAGCCCACTTGCCAAGGCAAGTACGTATGCTCCAACTCAATGTC
Organism: Gastrolobium bilobum; assembly: GCF_033153095.1. NCBI lineage: Eukaryota > Viridiplantae > Streptophyta > Magnoliopsida > Fabales > Fabaceae > Gastrolobium > Gastrolobium bilobum. Next base: position 14,475 of record NW_026899573.1, read on the forward strand.
TTCACAAGCAAGTATCTCTAGGCACACCTAGAGAAGGAATCATATATATCCATTAATTACATAATTAATGGATATATAGAAGTGTTACCCAACACAAGTCTAGACCATTAATTACATAATTACTTTTTTTAGTACATATAGAAGTGTTACCTTACAACACCAACAACTATGTGATTTAAGCACTTCAATTATCTTAGAACCAAACTCATGCCAACTTAGGTAACTTGGATTATTTTCCACTCATCCTAGCCATGTACATCCTTCATGGCCATGACATACATTAGGTACACAAGGTATTCGTTTGTTACCTAAGTCCACAATAACTTATTAAACACATAGTCCATCCATAAACTCTCTTCAGTTAAGGCCTTTTCCACTTATCTTGCGACTAATCAAGACATTCATCATCCCTATATGTCATTCATAACTTTGAACATTAGTTCACATTAGGATTTTAAGACTTAAGTCCACAACTTAAGACAACTCAAAGAATCATAATCCAATTCTCAAAGATCATTAACTTTTAAGCCTTTTTAACTTAATTAATTAAAATCTAAGCCACTAACTCAAGGATCAACCAAATCAAGGTCACATTACCTTAATTGGTCGTGGCATATACTAATGTTAATCATCATGGAAATGCAACTCACACTTCAATCCAAAAGTTGGATTAATCCTTAGTCATACAATCAAACCCTAATTCATCATTCTTTACCATTTTGCAACCTAAAACCCTAATTTAATTAACATGGACGAAATGTACATAGTGATATTCCTTATGATTTGCCATCATTTAATTATATAACTAAGTGGATTTAAACTCACCTTAGGCTTTAAGTTAACAATTGACCCCGTTAATTAGGTTTAATTAGTAAACCCTAAATAGGTTTAATTTGAAACACTAAGTGAACATTATTTTAGGATTTTTATATTTATTATTTCACTTATGTAATTCCACATCATCAATTAGGCATTAGTTCATTAACTTCACTAATTACATGATTAGTGGTTCTAAACCCTAATTAGGTCAAATTTTAGGGTTTAATATTTTATTAATCAATTATGCTTTGTCCACCTCACTTAGTCCCTTCATTAGTGTTCTAATTAAGTCTTAGAATATATTTTAAAATTTCAAACCCTAGGCTACACCATATAGCTGAATTGCATAGTGTCCCTCAAGCCATTAGTCCAAAAAGGTGACATCTTTATTAATTTTAACCATCAAACCCTAATTTAAATGAATAGGGCGGAATCATCATAGTTCGTTTTAGGGTTCTTAGTTCATCCATTTCAAGAAACTACTCACACATAAGTCAAAGATGACACTTTTTTCTTACAAGTCTTCATCTTTATTGAGTTTAAAAGACTTCCACCAACACTTTTAAACACCAAGACTCCATTTTTAATAATTTACAATATCATTATCAATAAGAACACATCATTGCCGAAATGAAAGTGAAGGAAAGAAGGGTTTTAGAGTCATATTTTCCACGGATCAAAGTCTTACTTCTCCAACCTTTTCCCACCAAGAAGGCCTCTTTTTCACCAAGAACACACCTTCATAAGATATTCAAGGACTTAGAACCAAGAACATAACTGTAGAAGAGTTAAGATATGGTTTTTCAAGAAGAAAATGCAAGGAACTTACACTAGAAACTCAAAGACCAAAGGAGGAGTGTTCTTCAACAAGGAGCTTCAACCACCATTTTTTGCCATAAAATGAATGACCATACAGCTGCTGTATGGTAAGGTTACAACCACGAAATTTAAGGTTCAAGGGTCAAGAACACAAGCTACAAGTTCAAAGGCTAAGGAACAAGATTTGTGAAGTATAACACCTCATAATTCTAAATCATATGATTATATTTAAAATATGAATTAAAGGGTAGGATTAGTGAAAATCCTGAATTCAGAGTAAGAATACGTAAAAAGGGTAAAACGGTAAATTTCCAAACACGTAACCCTAAATAGTGAAATATTAGTAGAAGATCTCAAATGGGGAAAACTAACCCTGGAAATGGATTCAGAACGAAAAATTGAGTGGTTAGGCAAGTTTCTGGAAATTTGATGAATAGTGTTTTTACCGGGTAAAAATACAGCAATACAGTTGCACCGAAAAATGTGGCAAGCGAAATTTGAGCTCTAGGTTTGAAAATAAGTTGGAAAAGGTACATAGGACTAAGAATTGTGATTATTGATGAAATTTGATGAAAATTGGGGTTTTTGGGGGAAACGTGCCAACAGTGCACATATCAGATTAAAAATGTGATATCACCCAATGACCGGAAAACCCCAGATTCATATGTTCAAGCATAATTAAGGGACTTTGGTGAATGTTAACTTTTTTATTTAATGGATAGTTCATGAATTAATTGGTGATTAGTGAGTTTAAGTGAATTTAAGTGAGGTGGCACTTGTGGGGCCCACCCCCACATAATTGACTTATGAGCACATGTGAGAAATTAGATTTTTGGATCATCTTCCTCCTTCCTCCTTGCAAATTTTGTGGCCCTCCATTGTTAGTGAAAAAGAAAAGCTTGAAAACTTCAAACCAACATAACTTGAGTTCTAGGGCATGGATTTCAGTGATTCCAAAGTCAAACTTTTGTAAAATCTTGAGAGGAACACATTTCTACCCTTATTTTCTCATGGAGATCATTGTAGAGAGAGATCATTGGCCAAAAAGGTGACGGTTTTGAAGAAGATTTTGATGTTCTTGGAGTTGATTGGTCCTCTATTGCTTGGGTATTGTAACAGCCCGTTGTACATCGGTATTGTTTACATTAATTATGATATTAAGCGCAGTTACAATCACGGCAATTCATTTATCAAAATGCGAATAAACTTTTTTCCTTTAATACGCGAGTATTTAAAACAATAAAAAGCGTAATAATTAATAGCTGTGACCATAACTATAAACCCTTGCGGAATACTTTTAAACTATTTTTATATCTTATTTTACTCAATACAAGACACTAAGGGGTTCCCATAAACCCACTTAGCTAATTTCTCGATTTTACGTTTTCCACTCATCCGAATATGGTTTGGTAATTATTTTTCTACGGACTCACCGCACAAAACCAGACCTTCCTTGTTAGTATATGGATGTCCTAGAGACAATCTTTTAATTAGATTAGGACATATGTGGACCTTTGTATTGTCGCAAATAAATAAAAGCACTATTTATACTGTTTCATATTTTTGTCTCAATATTACTGTTAATATTTTATATGAGTAACTGGATAAATCCCTTAGAATAAAATAGGTATCTCTTGAGTATCTGTGATGAGATCATGATCATGAGGATTCAAGGATACTGGATATTTATTCCTAATTTTATGTTCCTAGTCTAGAGACACTGAGAATGGGGATCAGTAATCTCGGGTAAGACTAGCACGACTTATCTACTTGTATTCGGATGCAAGGTAAAGACCTCATGAGCTACAGATATAGAGATGTCTTAGCTAAAGTCGTGGATGGATCTATAAGGGTATAGCTCGCACTGAACAGACCCACAAAAGAGACTCTATGAGGAAATCTCACAGAGAGTATCATTAGAGTAGTCTCTTTATATTTGGGTATGTCTTTCCTTAGACCAGAAGTTATTACCTAGACTGTGTTCTAGAAGGCATGCTTTGACTGTATACCTCGTCTTCCTGAAACATAGAGACTCATAGGTATACTGTTGGGCTTGTCCTGAAAGAGCACAGGGCTAGGGTGATAAGCTGAAGGAATTCGTCAAATCTCTGTGAGAGATTAGGTTATCTGTAAACCGGAGAAATCAGGATGACATTTACAGGGACTCGGGAATCTATGCATAGTAAAAGAGATCATGAGATGATCTGCCTTTAGAGTCAGTAAATTGAAGATCCCCTATTTCGAATAAAGCTTACCCTAAACCGCAAGGGTTGATACGCTTCCTTACCCTAGGTTTTATGGGAAGGTAACCGGGACGAAAAGAAATACATACGGCAACCAAATATGTGTAATAGGATGATCAAGTCATTAATCTAACTAGCTCTGGGGCAACAAAGCATTGCTAGTGCTCTGTGTTGTCATTAAATGGGTTGTGGGCTTGTTGGGCCCGAGCCCATTTATGTCAGTGGCTATGTTGGACCTAATGGGTCACACACTAACACCTTAATGTCATGATGATATAGCATTAAAGGTATTGGGCCTAATAACGGTTGTTAGCCCAAGATGAAGTTTGGAAGCCCACCTAAGAGGGAGAGGGCACATGGTATTGTTAATGGGCTTGGATGGTCCAAGACATTACTAATTAATTTAATTAGTTAAATTAATTATCAAATATTTAAATTTTGAATTTTGAATTTGAATTTTGAAATTTGAATTTTGAAATTCGAATTTTGAATTTGAAATTTGACATTTGAATTTGGAAATTTGAAATTTGAAATTTGAATTTGAATTTTGAAATTTGAATTTTGAATTTGAATTTGAATTTAGAATTTAAATGTTTGAACGTTTGAATTTAAATGTTTGAATTCGAATTTGAATTGGCTATGAAAAGTTGTTTCATAATAAAAGGATAAGATGAGATCTTGTTGGAACAAATCCCTTGTATCAAGAGAAGATCTATGGAGATCTCCAAGGGCTGATTTGGGGCGCCATTTTGGTGGGAGATGATTGTCATCTTGTCAAACCAACAAGCTCCAATCAGATTTGGTTGTTGAGAGAATCAGTGAGCTAGTTGGTTCAAACTTGAATGCAACAGCTCAAATGTATCTGGACCCTTTTTGGGCTGAATAGGGGCGCATGAATTGGTGGTCATATGATGACCATTGGTTCAGAATTTTGACTAGATAAAGACCTAGTCTTATGAGGATTCAAAGGGGAGGTTGTTGGGATTTTTGAATTGCAACAACTCCACCTTTGTCTCACTAACTTGTGCGCCACTTTCATTATAAGTAAAGTAAAATTCTGATTTGATACACTAATTGTCTCCCTCTCTTGTGCGCCTAGTTGGTGAGTTCCTCCTTAAGGTTTTTCAAAAGAACCTAGCCAATTCTTCTATATACCATTCCCACTCTTGTGAAGTTTTCATGCTGGAGACTTCACTCTTCTAAACACATATACCTAGCCTCCTTCTTCACCTATTGAGCGCATAGCAAGCCTCTCTGTGGTGGTCAATTGGTGGCTTTCAAGAAAGCGTTCTTGCATCTTGATGTGGGTGGTGTGGATCAACGTTAGAGGGTTTGAACCCTTCAAACCTAACACTGATTGTCTTGGAGTTTTGAACTCACTAACAAAGGTAACATCACATGCCATAAAGCATGATTCTTGATTGCATGTGTAATTCTGCATATGAAAAGTTTTGTTTTTCCCTCTCACATGCTACGGCCTTCAAGGCCATTTTACCTTCAAGTGGTATCAGAGCCCGGTCGCTTTACCATCGGCGGGTGATGGTACTTTGTTTGTGAAATTAATTTTCTCACGGTCAAAAGGTCTTTTTGTTAAAGATTAATTCTTTGCATGTGGATTTTTTTATGAACATGTTTAATATGATTATGGTGTTCATATATCTACATGACCTCATGGTTTTGTTTGTTTTGATTCTTTGTGAAAGTTTTCAAAAGAAACATTTTTTTGAAAAGGGAATATGATTCTGACATGATGTGAATATTCAAATGCATTATTTTCTCCATGATTTTATTTAATAAAATTTTTGTATATGATGATGTATGGTTCGGCCATATGAGTTATGGTTGAATAAATGGTTTAATTTTTGTGATCTTTGAGAAAGATTTGACAAAGATTTGAATTATGCATAAAGATGCAAAATTCGACCATTGGGAGAAAATTGGAAAATTTTTGAATTTTGATTCTTGTTTTGATATTTTAATTGTTAAATTATCAAATTATATGTGAGGAAATATTTATATAATATTTGATATTATGTGCTTGCAAGCTGTTTAAATTTTCAGGTGCAATTTGGAAGGGGATGGTCATGGTGCCCGAAATTCGAATTTCAAATTTTAAATTAATGTGTAATTTTGTTCTATTTTAATTAGAGTTGTAATTTGAATTTTGAATTTCGTATTTTTATTATTTGTCCCTCCAAAGATGTTTTGGAGTTTCTTTAATTATATGTAATTAGAGAATTAGGCTAGTGGCGTATAGACGACGAGGAGCCGATGCTTGAGAAGCAAGATGGACAAATGCACAAGCACCATGACCATCTCAAATAAAACTGTTTGATATGCATGTATGCTTTTATGTTTTGAACGACTAGTATGCATGAATTGGACAAATCACGTTTGTATGTATTATTATGCATGTCCAATTACGACTAGTGTAATCCGATAGATGTTTGACATAGGATAACGACTAGCATGATAATAATATAAATGCGTTTGATGAGACCTAATAAACCCCAAATAAAAGAAACCCTTAAAGGAATAAATTATTAAGCATATGATTACCTCTTACCACCAATATTACTCGAACCTCCTCTACATAGTGGTGCTCCACAACTCAGTTGGGACCCACTGTTTCGTTGAGTAAGAGTAGTATTAGAAGTGTTAGACACTTAGGGTGCTGGTTAATACTTAACTGAGACATAAGTTGCAGACTCAGCCGGGCTTATGTGCTTAGGGTAATAATGCTAGGTTGGTTGCATGAGATGCACCACTAAGTGACAAGGAGTTGTCAACCTAATGTTAAGAGAGGGTATGAGATACTGTTGATAAGAATCAATCCATTATTTAAATTAATCTTGCGGTCACAGACGGGGGTTAAAATAGATAATCGCACTCTTAATCTCACTAAGGTAAAATCTAAAAGTAGATTAACCCTAAGTCAAATGGGAAGGGTCATTGACTTAGATAAAATAGTGGGAGGGGAAAATTATTTAAAGTCTTTAATAATTTGTTTATACAACATGTCTAAATATATTAATTAAATCATCCTTACATCTTTTTTAGTTTTTAGTATGACTAATCCATTGTCACTGCGCTCAATACTCGATACGAACAAACTGACCGGTTCAAACTTTATGGACTGGTATCGGAACTTAAGAATTGTTATTAGGGCCGAAAAAATAGCTTATGTCCTGGATGCTGCATTACCCGTAGCTCCTAGGGAAGGGGAAGATGGGTTCGCGGAATTTGATTTCGAGGCCCACAAACAGCACATGGATGACAATGTGTTGACTGTCTGCATCATGTTGGCATCCATGTCGCCTGAACTGCAAAAGCAGCATGAGCATATGGATGCTCCCTCTATTGTCTTACATCTCAAGGAGTTGTATGACATTAAAGGCAGGCATGAGAGGTATGAGGCCTCTAGAGAATTGTTCTCATGCAGGATGTCTGAGAACATGTCTATGAGCAGTCATGTTCTTAAGATGATCGGGCTCATTGAGAAGCTAGGAAATCTAGGCTTCGTGATGGATGCCGAGCTAAGTAATGACTTAGTCCTGACCTCGCTTCCACCTTCCTTCAGTCAATTCATTATGAAGTACAACATGCATGGGATGCTTGTGAGCTTGCCTGAATTGTTAAGCATGTTAACAACTGCTGAAGTGTCTATCAAGAAGGATAGGACACATGCTCCTCTGATTGGTAGGCCTAGCAAGGCAAAGGGTAAGGGCAAGGAGACTCCCTTAAACCCAAAGGAAAATCCAAGAAGAAGAAAGGCAAAAAGAAGGGTAAGAGTGCATCCAAGGACAAAAGCGATGCTGAGTGCTTCCATTGTGGCAAGAAAGGCCATTGGAAAAGGAATTGTCCAGACTACCTGAAGAGTGTGAAGGACAAGAAGCATGGTGATGCTTCTACCTCAGGTACTTTCATGATTGAGATAAATTATTTTTGTGCTAATCCTACCTCATGGGTATTGGATACCGGTTGTGGTTCTCATATCTGCAATATGTTGCAGGTGCTTAGGAGCCCAAGGAGATTGGAGAGAAACGAGGTGGACCTGCGCATTGGCAATGGAGCAAGGGTTGCTGCTCATTCTGTTGGAGATGCCGACCTTATTTTGCCTACGGGCCTTTTATTGCATTTGAATAATTGTCTTTATGTTCCAAACATTTCTAGAAACATTATTTCTATTTCGTTTAGAACAAGATGGTTTTACTTTTAGTATTAAGAATGGTACATTTTCTATCATTTCGAACGGTATTGTTTATGGTACTGCTTCTTTAATAAATGGATTGTATGTTTTGGAAATGGGAACAGAAGTGCTCAATATAGCCGTGAAACGACCTAGGATAGATAATCAATCTTATCTTTGGCATTGTAGACTAGGGCAGATAAACGAAACAAGATTGTCTACGATGCATGCAAATGGATACCTAGATTCCATGGATTTGGAATCCTATGGACAATGTGAATCTTGTCTAGCTGGGAAAATGACTTGTCACATGCCCAAAGGGCTTGAGAGTCATAGGGCTAGTGAGTTATTAGAACTCATTCACACTGATATTTGTGGGCCAATGTCTATAGAGGCTAGAGGAGGATACTCCTATTTCATCACCTTTACTGATGACAAATCAAGATTTGGGTACGTGTACCTAATGAGATATAAATCTGAAGCCTTTGAAAAGTTTAAGGAGTTTAGGAATGAAGTAGAGAAACAGCGTGGCAAGATGATTAAGATATTACGATCAGATCGTGGTGGTGAATATCTGAGCCATGAGTTTCAGGATTATCTGAGAGAAAATGGAATTCTCTCGCAGTTTACTGCACCTTACACACCACACCAAAATGGTGTCTCCGAAAGGAGAAACAGGACCTTGTTAGATATGGTCAGGTCTATGATGAGTGAGACTCAACTTCCAAAATCGTTTTGGGGATATGCCTTAGACACAGCGACATACCTTCTAAATAGGGTACCGTCTAAATCTGTTCAAACCACACCATATGAGATATGGAATGGTAAGAGACCCAACCTGAGTTACCTCAGGATATGGAGATCGCCAGCTTATGTCAAAGCGTTGGCATCAAACAAGCTTAGTGCTAAGAGTACTAAATGTCTATTTGTGGGGTATCCCAAAGGTACTAAGGGATACTACTTTTACTCCATGGATGAACACAAGGTGTTTATGTCAAAGAATGCTGAGTTCCTTGAGAAGGACTTGATCGCTCAAGGAGCCAGTGGGAGTAAGATTGATCTTGAAGAAGTTCAAGAACCACATGAACAGATTGAGGAACCCGAGTCTGCTCCGCAGGCGACGTTCTCCAATGGAGAAGTAAACACACAACTTCGTAGGTCAACGAGGGTCATCCATCCACCTGAGAGGTATGGGTTTGTGATTGAGAATCAGCAAATCGTCGAGGATGATGAACCAAGTAACTACGAAGAGGCAGTCAAGGATGTTGACTCTTCTAGATGGCTTGAAGCCATGGAATCTGAAATGGATTCGATGTATCAAAACAAGGTATGGACCTTGGTTCCTAAACCGCAAGGAATAGTTCCTATCGGTAACAAATGGGTCTTTAAAAGAAAGACTGATGCAGATGGCAACGTTCAGACCTACAAAGCTAGGTTGGTTGCGAAAGGGTATTGTCAAAGACAAGGAGTTGACTATGATGAGACTTTCTCGCCTGTTGCCATGATCAAATCTATTAGGATCATGCTTGCAATAGCGGCATATCACGACTATGAAATTTGGCAAATGGATGTCAAGACCGCCTTTTTGAATGGGTTCTTGAAGGAGGAAGTGTACATGACACAACCTGAGGGCTTTGAAATCAAAGATCAGAAGCATATGGTATGCAAACTTCAAAGGTCGATATATGGGCTAAAGCAAGCATCAAGGAGTTGGAATATTCGTTTTGATGAAGTCGTTAAGAGTAATAGTTTTATCAAGAACGAGGATGAACCTTGTGTTTACAAGAAGGTTAGTGGGAGTAATGTCGTCTTCCTGGTACTTTATGTAGATGACATATTGTTAATAGGAAATGACATCCCCACATTACAAATAACGAAAGAGTGGCTTTCAAAAAGCTTCACCATGAAGGATTTGGGAGAAGCGACCTTTATACTTGGTATAAAGATCTATAGAGATAGATCCAAGAGGCTGCTGGGTTTATCTCAATCCACATATGTTGACAAGGGGTTTAGCATGGAAGGGTCGAAAAGGGGTTTTCTTCCCGTCAGTCATGGGGTACATCTTTCAAAGGCTATGTGTCCTAAGTCACAGCCAGAGAAGGATCGCATGAGTGGAATTCCATACGCTTCGGCTATTGGATCCATCATGTATGCCATAATATGTACGAGACCAGATGTCTCATATGCTTTGAGCATTACGAGCAGATACCAGTCGGACCCTGGAGAGGGTCACTGGACAGCAGTCAAGACCATCCTTAAATACTTAAGAAGATCTAAGGATGCATTTCTGGTCTATGGTGGGGTTGATGAGCTAACAGTGAAAGGGTTCACTGATGCCAGCTTTCAGAGTGACAAAGATGACTGCAAGTCACAGTCAGGGTTCGTATTCACCTTAAATGGTGGGGCAGTATCTTGGAAGAGTTCCAAGCAAGAGACAACAGCAGATTCAACGACAGAAGCTGAATATATAGCTGCTTCAGAAGCAGCTAAGGAGGCCGTGTGGATCAAGAAGTTCATATCTGAACTTAGGGTGGTTCCAAGCGTGGATGAGCCCATACAGTTGCTTTGCGATAACACTGGAGCGATTGCGCAGTCAAAGGAACCTAGGTCTCATCAAAGATCTAAGCACGTGCTCCGCAGATATCACCTGATTAGAGAAATCATTGATAGGATGGATGTGAAGATGTATTATATTCCCGCAGATGATAACCTAGCCAATTCTCTGACAAAGGCTGTTTCTCAGAGAAAACATGATAGTCATTATGTGGCTTTGGGTATACGACTTAGGTCTGATTGGCTCTAGGCCAAGTGGGAGCTTGTTAGTATATGGATGTCCTAGAGACAATCTTTTAATTAGATTAGGACATATGTGGACCTTTGTATTGTCGCAAATAAATAAAAGCACTATTTATCTTGTTTCATATTTTTGTCTCAATATTACTGTTAATATTTTATATGAGTAACTGGATAAACCCCTTGGAACAAAATAGGTATCTCTTGAGTATCTGTGATGAGATCACGATCATGAGGATTCAAGGATACTGGATATTTATTCCTAATTTTATGTTTCTAGTCTAGAGACACTGAGAATGAGGATCAGTGATCTCGGGTAAGACTAGCACGACTTATCTACTTGTATTCAGATGCAAGGTAAAGACCTCATGAGCTACAGATATGGAGATGTCTTAGCTAAAGTCGTGGGTGGATCTATAAGGGTATAGCTCGCACTGAACAGACCCACAAAAGAGACTCTATGAGGAAATCTTACAGAGAGTATCATTAGAGTATTCTCTTTATATTTGGGTATGTCTTTCCTTAGACCAGAAGTTATTTCCTAGACTGTGTTCTAGAAGGCATGCTTTGACTGTATACCTCGTCTGCCTGAAACATGGAGACTCATAGGTATACTATTGGGCTTGTCCTGAAAGAGCACAGGGCTAGGGTTATAAGCTGAAGGAATTCGTCAAATCTCTGTCAGAGATTAGGTTATCTGTAAACCGGAGAAATCGGGATGACATTTACAGGGACTCAGGAGTCTATGCATAGTAAAAGAGATCATGAGATGATCTGCCTTTAGAGTCAGTAAATTGAAGATTCCCTATTTCGAATAAAGCTTACCCTAAACCGCAAGGGTTGATACGCTTCCTTACCCTAGGTTTTATGGGAAGATAACCGAGACGAAAAGAAATACATACGGCAACCAAATATGTGTAATAGGATGATCAAGTCATTAATCTAACTAGCTCTGGGGCAACAAAACATTGCTAGTGCTCTGTGTTGTCATTAAATGGGTTGTGTGCTTGTTGGGCCCGAGCCCATTTATGTCAGTGACTATGTTGGACCTAATGGGTCACACACTAACACCTTAATGTCATGATGATATAGCATTAAAGGTATTGGGCCTAATAATGGTTGTTAGCCCAAGATGAAGTTTGGAAGCCCACATAAGAGGGAGAGGGCGCATGGTATTGTTAATGGGCTTGGATGGTCCAAGACATTACTAATTAATTTAATTAGTTAAATTAATTATCAAATATTTAAATTATTTAAATTTTGAATTTTGAATTTGAAATTTGAATTTTGATTTTGAATTTTGAATTTGAATTTTGAATTTTGAATTTTGAATTTGAATTTTGAATTTTGAATTTTGAAATTCGAATTTGAAATTTGAATTGGAAATTTGAATTTGAATTTAGAATTTAAATGTTTGAACGTTTGAATTTAAATGTTTGAATTTGAATTTGAATTGGCTATGAAAAGTTGTTTCATAACAAAAGGATCAGATGAGATCTTGTTGGAACAAATCCCTTGTATCAAGAGAAGATCTATGGAGATCTCCAAGGGCTGATTTGGGGTGCCATTTTGGTGGGAGATGATTGTCATCTTGTCAAACCAACAAGCTCCAATCAGATTTGGTTGTTGAGAGAATCAGTGAGCTAGTTGGTTCAAACTTGAATGCAACAGCTCATATGTATCTGGACCCTTTTTGGGCTGAATAGGGGCGCATGAATTGGTGGTCATATGATGACCATTGGTTCAGAATTTTGACTAGATAAAGACCTAGTCTTATGAGGATTCAAAGGGGAGGTTGTTGGGATTTTTGAATTGCAACAACTCCACCTTTGTCTCACTCACTTGTGCGCCACTTTCATTATAAGTAAAGTGAAATTCTGATTTGATACACTAATTCTCTCCCTCTCTTGTACGCCTAGTTGGTGAGTTCCTCCTTAAGGTTTTTCAAAAGAACCTAGCCAATTCTTCTATATACCATTCCCACTATTGTGAAGTTTTCATGCTGGAGACTTCACTCTTCTAAACACATATATCTAGCCTCCTTCTTCACCTATTGAGCGCATAGCAAGCCTCTCTTGGGTGGTCAATTGGTGGCTTTCAAGAAAGTGTTCTTGCATCTTGACGTGGGTAGTGTGGATCAACGTTAGAGGGTTTGAACCCTTCAAACCTAACACTGATCGTCTTGGAGTTTTGAACTCACAAACAAAGATAACATCACATGCCATAAAGCATGATTCTTGATTGCATGTGTAATTTCGCATATGAAAAATTTTGTTTTTCCCTTTCACATGCTACGGCCTTCAAGGCCATTTTACTTTCATTCCTTTCTAGCTATATTTTTTTTCTTACTTAATTACCTTTCTAGGAAGCTATTGCACGCTTTATTTGGAGCTCGTTTGCTCCGGCTATCGCCGCTTAAAGTTGGACAAGCAAAACTGCCAGCCAACTCCAAAACAGCTCTAAACTTCTCTCACTTCATGAATTACAGCAGAAAATCCACTCATCCAATTGCTCTCAAATTCTTACACCACAATCTAGATATCTCAACCTTCAATTTGATATATCATACGCTTAATTTGACTGAGAAACGAAGCGGGAATAAAATTCCCAAAAACTGCCAGAAACAGCCCCTGCATAGAAGCGTTCTGGACAGTCCGTGTTCACAGGCTTCTACAGGGCTGAGTGCAACCCAGAATATTCTCATATTTTGATACAATGTAGGGGACATATCAAGCTTCAAAATGGCGTATAGAACGTCCCTATCAGACCTCTATGGAGGGAGATATGCTCTCCTGAAGTTCACCTGAATTCTGCCAATTCTACAGAAAATTCGCCAGAGTTTTCTTTGTTTTTCCTAAAATCCCCAAATTTGCAAATGCTTCTAACACCTCAAATGTACCTAATAACCAATGGGTGGCACACACAAGGACCAACAACGCCTTGGGGCACTTACAACCCAACTCAGTTTATAATTATTACACAATACATATTATATGGCTCACTTTATAATTCCTTAACTTATTTCAATCACCAAAGTCCATTTACATGCAATTTCTCAACATAAGGATATAATCATAATCCTAAAATAGGCCTAGAGCCCTTCCATCATATTACATCAATATCCATGTATACTTACAACATCTCATAAAAATATTACAACTTACAAATATTACAACTTTAACTTACAAATTGAAACATAAGCTTAAATGACATAAACTACTAGACTTAGGCAAACCGACATGAACAAATATGACTATGAAACTCATCCTACATACATATGAGATGTTCATGCCCTAAGTCTAGCCTAGGCCAAGTGGCCATCAAAATGCAAAAAGGTGTTAATCCTCCAATGACTCAACCTACGGGCTTCTTGCCCGCCGCTCCGGTGCCACTACTACCTCCTGAAATAAAGCCCCCAAGACGGGGTGAGATATACGAATATATCTCAGTAACCCAGAGGTTCTAGAGAAAACTCAGCCCAATGGCTCACTTCGATGCATATAAATAATATAAAATAACCACTTTTCAAAACGGGATAAAGCAAGGGATTTAGAGAAACTGGGGAATATAGGAATACAAAATACGACGAAGCGGGAATGGTAGATACCAATACCACGCAACGTCCTCGGCATATAAGCCTATGGGTCTCATTCAAGTACCCCTCCCATCCGCATACACCCGAGACTTCCTAGTGTGCTCCTATCCGGATCACACACCACGACCCTGGGTCAACTAGAACTCCCTCTCGGAGACCTATCCAGTGGAAGTCCGAAACGCCCGAAGGCAAAAATTGTCTACTGACCACAGACTCAGTACATCATATGTACCCTCATAAATACTACATGCATGCTCATCATATGTACCATCATATGTACACTACTCATATACATATCCTACCATCACCCTCAACGGGTATGGTGGAACACACAAGGGAAACAAGCCCCAGTACCAAGAGGTTACCTCGATATGTTCCTCCACTTAGCTCCACAGCTGCTTATTTTCCAAACTTGTTACTCAACAGAATGCCTACACAGAGGACATTCTCAATTACTCAAAACTCATACGAATACATGCAATTTACAACTATACAAGCATGATTCAACCACTTACCTCAATCCCACTTGGTCCAGGACCAAGGGAAATCCACCGACTCACGGTTCGGGGTTCAAATCGACGTACGACAACCTACAATATCCATGTACGAATCGTCAATACATGGCAATTCTATCAAAACGCGAAAAACGTCAAATTTCTACACTCACACTAGGTAGGTTCGGCCAAACAAGGCTTAATTCAAAATATATTTTTTTAAATTTTCTTTCTCATTTTATTATACATCCTTAGGTTGCCCAAAGGCTAAATCAAGTGTCGTTTTTTCCATTTTACGTCTTTTAAGCATCATTTTGCTTAATAATTCACTCTAGGATCCTTTATGACCCTTAACACCATTTATTATTTTCACTGATTCTTCCACTTTCCAACCACCACACAACCCATTTAAATACCATTTAACACTTGAAACTTCATCCAAGCAATGCAAACAACCTCAATTCCTTAAACTTCCTTAAATGGCTGAATTGTTACCTATGTAATACCAAGGGATTTCATTCAATTTTCAACCCTTCCACACTTCACACAATACCATTATATCCACATATAATCATCCAACAACTCACCAATAAAATCCTAACACATTTTCAAAATTCAAGTCATGACACCTCAAAATTTTCTAAGTTACAAAATCATATTTTTCACCTAAAATTTTCATTGCATTTATAGCTAATACACATTATTCTAAGACACATTCATGTACAAACTTTTTCCAATTGAGCTTTCTAAACACATCAATCACAAAATTCCCCTTTAGGGTTCATAAACTCAATCCAAAGATTAAACCGTTAAAATGGTGAAGAAACTTACTCAAATGCAAGGCACAAGGCTCCTCCAAGCTATCCTAGACCATTGGAGCTCCAAACAACTCCATGAACACCAAAATCCTCACCAAATTCGTGACTTAAAATGGCCTATAACTCACCAATGAGAGGGTTTCAAGGTTAATGGATACCACCAATGTGTTTGGAAGGTTGTTTCCAATAAATTTCAACACAAAAATCACTTGATTTGGTTAAGAATTGATGGATTAAGCAAGGAAGAAAGTTTGAACCTAAAATGCCTAAGGAAGGGGGAGACTCACGGTTTTAGGAGAGAGAAAGGGAGGTGAAAGTGATGATGAATAGTAGGTGCTTATGTGTTTAAGTGACTTTGAGTGGGGTGGGTCCCACCGCCACCTCACGTGATTTAAAACTTAATTGAATTTTCCTCCGATTCCACTAAACGTCCATAAATTCACAACCTATTTAGAAACTCTAATTTTTAACATTAACCATTGTACTTTAATTATACTTGATCAGATGAATCCGGAGTTTTTCGGTTGTTCAAAGAAAATGTTGTTTTAAGCTGTTGCGCGCGCCGTTGGCACGCTTCCCCAAACTAACTTATTTCCATCAATTTTTTTTTCAGAAATCATATTTCCTAGTTCTATAGACCATTTATAACTCATATTTGAAAACTAGAGCTCAAAACTCAACTGGCACGTTAGCTAATTACCGTTTTGCCCTTTCTTTGTATTTTGGCCTAATCTTCAGGATTTTCATTAATCCTTCACTTAATTACTCATTTAATATTTTAATACTTAATTTAGAATTGCGAGGTGTTATAATCACCCCACCTTTTAGAATTTTGTCCGCAAAATTAACATCCTAACGATCTCGTAACACGGGGTGTAATCGGAGAATCTCATCTTTCCACTCTCTACTAGCCTCCTTAGGTGTGGATCTTTACAATTTTACCTTCTCCACAGCCATAACCTCATTTTTTTATTTTTTTGTGGGATCCATCGTTACCCAATCCTTCACAAACTTGATAATTTCGGGGATCTGGCCTCATAACTCATTATATTTTCACTGTTTTCGTAAACCACTGTTGCATTTTCGTTAATTGTAGTTCATAATATACCCATTTTACAAACTTGTCACTTATGGTGCCACGACTTTTAATTGACAATACTTTAAGCTAATTTATAGGTAATATATAACCACATTTCAATTTGTCTGTCTCACTTCATCTCATTCTCATCTTTATCTATCTTTCTGACCCAATGTCGTTCCCAAAAGCATCTAACCGTATTTATAATAGACTCTAATCGTTCTTATGTATACTTACTGATTATTCCTGGAATGTTTCCAACTCGTACTTTCTTTAGCACTTAAATTCTCTCGCTTTCCTTATTGTTTCGGCAATACCCCAACAACCAGTTCTTTCCATTACTGTTACTACTCTTATCATTTCGTTGTTTTCTTAGCTTGCTCACAAGCGAATACCTTCCAGTTTCAATGGCATGCAACTGCATCCGACTAATCCCAACTCACCTTACATTTCATTTTTACATACTTTACTTTGTCCCGTGTCTCCATACCTTCTTACATAATCACCACTATGTCTTTCTTTTTGGGACATGAAGCTAACAATCCTCAAAACAGTTAATACTCCCTGTCAGCCATTTCCAGGTCTTCTCCCACAATTCCATTCATGAATATTTCCATCTACAACATCATATTTATAATTTACACTCCCTATTAATCTATCTATCACTTAACCACTTAAACTCTATCGATTTAGCCCTTTCATAGCCTAAATTCAACATCCATCAATGCCTTCCGTATCAAAAGCCTACTCCTAATATTTTTAGTAATTAAACTTTTCTACTCATCATTTTGTAACACTGTTATAGATTCAACATATTTTTCATTCATTTATACCTCCATTGCCTCATTATTGACATTTTTATCATGGATGTTCCACTTAAAATACTATATCATAATACTCGCTTATAAGTCTCCCCATATTGATAATCTCCAAACACAATCGTTCTATCACCTGACACTACTTTCATCTTTAAATAATTCTCAAAAAATTTATCAATACCGTGTATCTCCCAAAGATATATCTCTCTCACTTAGCATGTATCGCATACCGTGCTCCAAATCACTCCGTTGAGTTATCAACCTTTCTTGAATCACTAAAATTTAAGTCACTGGTTCTTCTTATTGACATTTCCACCTAATTCCCTCACAACTAACTTCTTATGAAAGGCCATCAGGCCACCATCTGAACTACACATTTATTCCTCATTAGTCCTTTCTAATACAACATTCACTCAATTCATCAATATTAACACGTTGCTATGAATTTTGAGTGTGGTGATATCAATTCATCAATATTAACATAAGGAAATAATCCCCGACAATCTTCACACTAGAATTTATTCCTCATTAGTCCCACATCTCCTAGTGCTCAGAACTCACACCTCAAACTACCTTCTTATGACGTCACATATATTATATTCCATTCGATATATTTCTGTTCACTTAAAGTTATCTGATATCATATGTTGCGTTCTTCACACGACACAATACTCCCAATATAGTGGGTAAAATATCCCCAGGTCAAAACCCTCGAGCTCTTGCTGTCCTAAGGGCCCCAGATGTAAATGACCCACCGATCAAAGGATCTGCCCTTATGATTCACGCAGTAATAGGTAATCTACCGCCAGCTACCCTTGTGCTAGGAGCATCTCCAAATGTTTCTTATATGTGCATTTATATAAAATACCTCAACTATACTAGTAGTCCCATCTATGCGAGATACTTCCTCGTCTCATATCACTCATATAAGATAATAATAGTCTTCAGGAACATAATCCGCACGGAGATAGCTCTACACTCTGGGCACCTAGGCCACACAGAGATATTCATACTATCAAGTCGTGTAGACCTGATAATAGTCATGTCTTGTAAGAGAAGAACCCTTCTTCGAATGCCCAATCTCCTTCAATGGAGGTTGCTAGACTCAAGAGAAGAATAAAGATTGGGTAGTGCCTTTGGTTATTCCAAGAGAGAGATAACCGCCACACTGATGTGTGTATTGGCTAAGGTTTCAGTGGAGAAAATTAGAGATGAAGAAGAGATACAAAACTAAGGAAGAAGATGAGCTATATATAGATGTGGCGACTCATTAACCTAAGACTAGGTCAAATCAGCACCCTCATCAAATCCCAATCTTATTGGGTAATTTCCTTAATTTTATCCAATCAATCTGATTGATTGGTTTCTCCAATTTCATCCAATTAATTTAATTAATTCCCAATCAATCCAATTGATTGGTTTTCCAAATTTCAGCCAATTAATCTAATTAATTGGTTTCCTTAATTTTGATCAATCAATCCAATTGATTTGTTTCCCTAATTTCAGCCAATTAATTTAATTAATTGGTTTCCCTTAATTTTGGTCAATCAATCCAATTGATTTGTTTCCAATCAATCTAATTGATTGGTTTCCTTTATTTTCTCCATCTTCAATAAATCTAATTTAATGACTATATTTAAATTCCAATTTTAAATTCAAAATTCGAAATTAGAATTTAAATTAATTTTATATAAATTTAAATTTCCAATTCGAAATTAAAATTAAAATTAATTTTATTAATTTACCATTTAAATTAATTAGGTTACATCATGGAACAAGTCCAACTTGACCCATGATGCCTCCTACTCTTTCTTGGCCCAATATGTGGGCTTTTCCAAGTTAGGCCCATTATGCCTTATTTGGCCCAAAACACATATGCTAGAATTCAAGACAATTTAAGGTGTTTATGTGCGACTCATCAGGCCCAACATAGCCACTGACATAAATGGGCTTGGACCCATTAGGCCCAATCCATCTAATGACAACACGGAGCACTAGCAATGCACTGTTGTCCCAGAGCTAGTTGAGTTCATCGAATGATCAACCTGTTATACCTATTTAGTTACCGTGTGAATTGTCCATTCGTCTCGGTTATCCATCCCATTGACCTAGGTCAAGGAAAACGTATCAACCCCTGCGGTCTAGGGTTAGCTTTTGTCGAAACAGGAAATCTACATTTACGGACTCTAAAGAGTGGGCCATCTCATGACTCCTTTACTATGCATAGATTCTTGAGTCCCGTAAATGTCATCCCGGTTTCACCGGTCTATGGATAACCTAATCTCTCACAGAGATTGACGAATTCCTTTAGCTTGTCACATTAGCCCTGAGTCCTTAGGGCATTCCCAAGAGTATACCTACGAGTCTCCATTTTTCAGCCAGACAAGATATACAATCAAAGCAAGCCTTCCAGAGCACAGGTCTATACGACAACATTAGGTCTAGGGAAAGACACACCCAAATAATAAGAGACATTACTTATTGATACTATCCATGAGATCTCCTTGTAGTGTCTCTTTGTGGGTCAGTTCAGTGCGAGCTATTCTCCAATAGGTCCACCCACGAGTCAGCTAAGATATCTCCATGTCTGTAGCTCACGAGGACTCTACCTTGCATCTCCATGCAAGTAGCTGAGTCGTGCTAGTCTTACCCGAGATCACTAATGCCCATTATCGGTATCTCTAGACTAGGAACATATTTCTGGCAATGAACGTGTGGTGTCATTGAGCCCTCATGATCGTGATCCCTATCACAAATCCTCAATGTGACACCCGTTCCATTCCAAGGGCTTTATCCAGTTACTCATATTCAATATTTGAGACATGCAATATGAAACAAGATAAATAATGCTTTTATTCATAAAATTTATTCATAACAAATAACGAAGTACATGGGTCCATCTGACTCTCAGATTGTCTCTAGGACACCTATGTACTAACAGCTTCTAGGGGCAAGGCCGCATTGGAGTTGTTGATGATGTAGCTGATGATTTTATATTATGTTTAGACTTGATGTTGGCATGTAGACTTGTTAACATGCTGAATTATTTTATCGAGATTATTGTATGTATTTATTTAGGCTCATGATTGTATCCTTGGAGCCATGGATTATTACTGATGCTTTTATACTTTGAATTAATATAGACTTGATGCATGTATTTAGTTAATTTGGGCATGTAGCCTTATCGTTTGTATTGACCTATTGAGGGGATTGCAGTCCGTGTGGGACTTGCAAGCTATCTGTTTAAATTATTGTATCAATCAGGTTAAATGTATGTGTGGGATAAGGTTCCCAATTATCCAAAATACAGCTGTTATGTTGTCCGTGAGACTCCGTCAGGAATGACACTTGATGTCATATCTTGATGGTCAAGGGCCACTAATACTGGCTCGTGGGATTAATTAGTAGATGTATGTTTAGATTTATGCTTTCGTAGCATCTCAAGTGAACGTTTTTAGAAAGGTTTTCATAAAATGTTTTGGAAAAAGTTTATTCATATTTTCGTAAGATGATTTATTATTCTTTTAAAATAAAGTCTTCCGCTGTGTATGCCAAATGTAACATCCCGTGTATACCCGGTTTGTTAACATATCATTGTATTAAATTGTGCTTAATTAAAAATGCGAAATATCTTTTTCTTTTCATTTATGACGTCATTATACTTAACCAAGTTGATTACTTAATCATTTTCATAAAAACCTCGCCTGTATGTAAATTGCAAATAGACATCTAACTGAAATACCTCAATATATAGAAAAAGTGAGTATCTAAACTCACGAATCTACTACACGTAGTCCGGACAATAACCTGATACATTATTACAACTCCAAATAAAACAAGACATAATCAAGTCTGTGTGGCATGGGCAATCCCCATGCTCACCAAATCAACAGAATAACCAACAAAGGAAAACTATCACCTAAGTCCCATTATTACCATTCCCTTCTCCATTCGGATGAGCAGTCATCAACAAGGAGATCGTGACCAGAACCCAGCACCATCCTTCTATTTCTCTTGTGCGCAGTCTGACTTCACTCAAGGAGGTAGGGCATTTTCTTACCTCTCTGCCTCATCTTGTTCCTTTTGGTTTTAAAGGAATTTTCCCATTGCATGTCTTTAATCCAGTTTTGATGGGGTCTCTCCTATCATGGCATGTTACTGAACTCAGTTCTTGGAGCAGTAGGAAAAAGGAGAAATTGCACAATTGGAGTCACTGTTCTTCATGACCGATTGGTACAACTTGGGTCTCTTATAAGTAAAGGTAAGTCAAGCAAATGACCTTCCCTTGCTTCTCATCCGTTCGGCCTCCTATGCTGATTGGGAAACATTTTTGTTTTGGCCATTTAACGTCCATTGGACTCTGCCTCATTAGAACAGTCATGTAAGCCTTAATTGGAATTTTGTGAACAGCCATGTAAGACTAAAAATTGAACCTTGGGAACAGCCTTGATATTAGCATATGAAAACTGTAAGTAATCTCTTTATGAGCTTGGAAATGGCCTCCTGTTTTGCTGTGTTGGGCTGCCCCTTTGAGTAACCAAATTAAATAGGTTTTACATGTATTAAATTTATGTATACAGCATGTTTATGAGACCCTTCTAGCGCACCATAGGAGTAGAAATGTAGGAAATGCAAATAAAGAATCATGAGCCCTTGTAGGTGGAAAACCGTATGGGTAGGCTTGGGGAGTCTTGGAAAATTTTGCTATTAACAAGTTAGTAAAGAAAGAACTAGAAGTCAGAAAAATTATTAAAAATTGTTGGTGTTGTGAACTTAGATAACTGCATCCTAGAAAGCCTAAATCACTCCCTTTTGTCATGTAGAAAAAGTTATATAAATGAATAATTCTATGTACCTAGGGGAGGGCAGAAAATCAATTCTGTTTATGTTGGTAAGTTAATATGAAATCATAAATTGTATAGGAAGAGAAGCATGGTAAAACCAGATTGGATACATGGAAGAACCTAGGATTTTTATTAATGTAGCAAGTTAGAAAGGTGCTGTAAAATCATAAAAATTATCTAGCATATGTATTTGGAAATTCGGGTAAATACAAGAGTTAAGGAACATTGATATTAATGGTAAATTATAGGAGTCAGAGTTTGAAATTCTGTTTTTGGCTTTGCTTGCATAGGTGCACGTAACCTTTATTGTGTGGGCTGAGTTTTGGTGCCGATTGATTATTACTTGGACACGCAGGTAAGTGTTTGGTGGTATTACCTAATGTGACTATTAGCTAGCGTATAGAATTGTGAATTGTTGCTCACACGTGCCTTGGATTAATGTGCTGTTATATGCTATATGTATGCTGCCTATGAGTGTGACAAGATGGAAAATTCTGTTATGAGAAGTAATTGTTATGTGATAGTTTGGTACTGAAAGTACATGAAATATATGCTATTATGATGATGATCTATTCATGCATATACACCTCATAATTCATTTGTTTCTTGTTTGTGTGTGAAGCATATCATGGCATACATGCACAAATTTCATGTTGCTCATGGACTAGAATATTTATATAAATATGCATACGTTTGAGCACACATCATATAGGCATCCTTCGGTACCAGGGTATGGGACACTTGGCTTCCGTCCGCATAGGCCACAGTTGGAATTCACCTTTGAGGAGCCATTATGGAATATCCACTGTGTATGTTAGTACGTGCATGACGGTGCTATGAACGTACAAGGAAATGTCGTTATATACGCACTAACAAGGAAATGGCGTTATATACGCACTATTATGACTATTGTGAATATACATGACCATGGCGTTATATGCGCAATAAGATGAAGATTAACAGCTGTACGAAATTTTAAATGTTGATGCGACTGTTTTGGAATTCTGTGCCTAGTTTAATACTGTTGCATTATTGGTTTTGCTATCACATTACTGGGATTTTTCTCACCTCTCTTGGGGCTCAATTTTTATAAAATTGCAGGAGGACAAACAAGCATATGATGATATTGTTATTTGGATATTTGCTGTTTATTGCTGCTGTTTGGGATTTTTGCTGCTGTCTGCTTGGTCTTGTAGATGTTGGCTGATTATGATAATTTGATGTAATATTTTGGGAAGATTGGACTACTATTGAAACATGTTTTAAATTGTTACTTTTAAGATTTTATGGCCAACTGGTAAATTAGGAGATTCTAGTCATGTTTTGCGAAAAACGATTTTTGAACGTTTTAAGTGCTGATTTATAAACAGATTTGGCGAGCACTTTGCGAGTCATATTTAGTGGGGCTACAGACCTCCGATTCGCCTATAATTTATATGCACGCAAAGCCCCATGTGTCTAGTTTCAGATTATATAAACTTTACAATGAAATTCTGAAAGCTCAATTTATCATGATTTTTGTGAGACAGACAGGCTTTTCAGGAAAATTATTATTTCAGCAAACAATGTATTGTGTAAAATTCCACCCTGATTTTTGTAAGCAACCAGATTTCAACTTAAGAGTTTAATTAACTACTTGAAAATGCGTCTTCAGTATTTAAATCAATTCTGCTGCGACTCTAATCTGCTTAGCAGACAACTTCCTTGGACGCGTACAACGGAGGGTGTCACACTAAATGGTATCAGAGCAATTTTAATTCAAGGTGTTTGGATTTGATGAAATGTTTGCTGTTGTGTTTAGTTGCTGAATTGTGGCTGTTTGAATATACTGACTGTTTGTATATGTT
Source organism: Gastrolobium bilobum (assembly GCF_033153095.1). Classification (NCBI taxonomy): domain Eukaryota; kingdom Viridiplantae; phylum Streptophyta; class Magnoliopsida; order Fabales; family Fabaceae; genus Gastrolobium; species Gastrolobium bilobum. Next base: position 38,832 of record NW_026899573.1, read on the forward strand.
TGTTGCATCGTTGCTGTTTGAACTTAGCTGTGAATGGGTTGCCAGTTAAAATTGCCTTGAAATTTGGAGTGCGATGGTAACGGTAAGACTCAGTATTAAGCATGGTTGTGCACTCCTCAATGCTAGGAGGTGAGCCTAATCAACTCACTGACGCGTAAGGTGTGTGTGCACAATCATGGTTATCACGGGGTACACTTGTGCCTGAGCACTATGTGTGAAATCGTAAATTGCTGCTGCATTAATATTTAATTATCAATTCTGTCCTCCGTGAATAATAAATAAGATTTTATATATGTATATATTTGATATGAATATTTTTGTGATATTCTAAGCCATGAATGTTAACATGTCATCTTTAAATAATGATTGCTGATAAATATTTGTTCTTGATTCATGACAAGTTCTTGGGTGTTATGATTGTGTTATAATGTTGTATACTAGAGACAGTTGCCAATTCATTAATTTCGTTATGTTCCTAACTGAAGAAAGAGACATTCTATTAAAGTAGAGTGGTGGTAGTGGACTTTTGATGTTTGATGTAGTTAGATAGCGTCCAGAAGGACTTGTTACTTAACCTTAAAGCTGTACGGAGACAGATTTATGTAGGGATAGATCACCTATTTAAGTAAATAAAGTTAATGCCCTTAGAAAGTAGAATTGGAATTAATTAAGTCTTAAACATGTGGGTCCCCTGTCTTTACAAAGTTTCTAATGGTGAATTGGCACTAGACTTCATTCTTGAGAAAGAAGCTGTGAAACGAAGTGGTGATGCGTGGAGGAGGGTACTTGACCCCTACCTCCCTGTTGTTTATATGAGTGATACTTGTTATTCTAATTCATATGTACTGAATTGATTGAGTGACTCTGATCGCTTTCAAACTTGCATTTAGTTTGTAGTCGCTGGTTACAGTAACAAGTATTATATGATGACTTCTTGAAAATTGTCGGTCTTGATCTTTAATGTTATATTGGAACCGAATGCATAATTAAAGAAAGATTATCTGGATTGAAATTAGAATATAGTGGACAGAACAGGCCAGTTGTGATTATATAGAGCTACACCTTATTTGGCTTGTCTTGTGATGTTGGCTAATTGGTACTTTGCTAAAATTAATACCCGAGTAAGCATCAGAAGGTCCTAACTGATTCACTACAAATTTTGGGTACAGGTATTGATAGTCTGCGCTAAGAATATAATTGGACTGAATAGTTATATTGGAATTTGACTGTTTATAAGCTTTGACTGTTATACGTCCATACCTTTTTCTTTTATTTTATTAAATTGTGGGCTCGGAGAATTGATATCTGCAAATACATAGAACATTGAATTTGGTTTTCTTTATGAATACCACCATATTAAATTGATTAATTCAGTTTCACTGCTCCTGACCAGTAGTTTCAATTACGTCGTCACACACTTGGTCACTAGTTATATTTTCTTTGGTTACATGATTAGGTTTGTTACAGAGCACTGTGATTCTATTTTATGGTGTGTTTATGCAACATAATCTATATTGCATGTGTATTCCAATGTTTAATTATTGCGAGACTATTAACATTGCAGACCAATTTCATTTCATTTCATTTTTGAAGTAAGCAAATCCATTAAACATTTAATGTCTTGCTGATTGTTAACATTCATAAACTTTTACAGCTCTCTATATTGATTTTCTTTATCAGAGTGTATGTAAAAGCCATTAGAGTTGAACATGTTGGTCATTGCTTTTATTGACGACATAATATGTCTTTATTTGACTTATTTTTGAAATAAGATAATGGTGGCTTTTATTTCCAGTAATAGGAGTTGTAGGTGAAATTGACTGATTGAATCTGTGTTGATGTAATCTCTCTAGTTTAGCGCTGCCATAAAGAAATGAATAATCAAGAAAGAGATGTTCTTCCCTTTACACTTGGATTATTTTGCAACCGTGACCCCGTTATAATGAAACTAACACTGTTAGAAATGACCGACAATTATGAGTAGAGGTGGCATGTTTAAAAAGAAAAATACATATTTCTTTTTGCTATGAACATTGATTCTTAAATTGCATCTATCCGTTGTATGATTTGATCGAACTGTTAATAGGGAAATAATGGATCTATAATTTTCTTGTCTTATGTTAAAGGCTTGGATAAACCATTACTTTAATTTAATTGCACGTGTGTTCAAACTTCTAGATATAAGTTAATGTGAAACTTCTTTATTTTTTGTCCACGTCTGTTGGGAACTGTTAATTATTTTTGGATATGTCCCTAGAACTAGTTACTGATTAGAACTCTTCTGTTATACTTGCATCGTTACTTGGACATCTAACATAAAGGCTGAGTATGTGATATAAAAGTTGAATGTAACGCTAGTACCCTGATAATATTTAATTGTTATTTATCCGGCATAAGATTCCATTTTGAACTTGAATATACTGTTGTAAATCCCGTGCTTAAAAGTTTGATATCTGTTTTGGGTGCATCATAATAGATTGTTATTATTTTCAAACGTCCTCATTGAATAGATGTATTGTTGCTTGTATGGATGAGATTAATTTTCGGTTTAAGTGGACTTTGGATTTGGTGCTCTTCTGCATGAGGTTTTGTGTCGTGCTTGTGACTTGTCTTTATAGATAGAAATTTAATTGCAACTTAGAGTTGGATATGGTTTTTGTGAACTTGAATTATGAAAGTGTGGTCTCTGTCAGTGGATAATGTTTGGTAGCTGTTTCGAATCGTAATATGTGCCAATGTTTGGAAAGTCATATCATGGTTAATGGATCCTCTGATCAGTGGAGTCAATTACATCTGAGGTACCTAGGACAGCGGAAAGCTCGAGGAAGTTTCCTCATATGGGTGTTTTGACGAACTATATGAGGGGTACCACTTAACATGATATGTCTGAAAAGCACGATAGAGATGTCGTGATTTTATGAAGATTCCTCTCGTTTAAAATTTAGAATGTAATATGCTCTGTTTTACTTGTTGGACTTCCTGAAGGCTAACAAGTATAGAACTTTATCTGTCATAATATCAAGTAATGTGAGTGAAAGTAAAATGGCCTTTAAGGCCGAAGCATGTGAGAGGGAAAAACAAATTTTTTTCTCAAGCGGAATCACACATGCAATCAAGACTCATACTTTAAGACAACATGATGTTACCTTTGTTTGTGATTCAAACACCAAGGTGATCAGTGTTAGGTTTGAAGGGTTCAAACCCTCTAACGTTGATCCACACCACCCCACGTCAAGATGCAAGAACTCTTCTTGAAAAGCCACCAATTGATCACCACAAAAGCTTGCTAAGCGTCCAATGTGTGAAGGAGGAGGCTAGGTAAAGGTGTTTAGAAGAGTAAGGTCTTCAGCATGAAAACTTCACAAAAGTGGGGCATGGATGCTCTTAGAAAATACTAGGTTAATTCCAAAAACACATAGGGAAAACCTAACAAAAGTGGTGCACCAAAAGGATGAGAGGAAGCAAGGATGCAATCAGATTTTTCCTACCCAAAATTCTGATCACAAATGGCGCACATATGGCCATCATAAGGTAGAGAAAGGGTGGAGTTGTTGCAATTCAAAATTCCCAACAACCTGCCCTTCAATCCTCATGAGATTAGATCTTTATCTAGTCAAAATTTTGACCTAATGGCCATCATATGGCCAGCCATCTATGCGCCCCATTCAGCCCCAAAATGGGTCCAGATACGTTCAGCAGTTGCATTCAAATTTGAACCAACTCACTCACTGATTCTCTCAACCAACCAAATTTGATTGGAGCTAATTTGGTTGAGTAGATGACACTTATAATCACACCAAATCAGCGCCCCAAACAACCCTTGGTGATCTCCAAAGATCTCCTCTTGATACAAGGGATTTGTTCCAACAAGATCTTATCTTATCCTTTTGTTATGAAACAACTTTTCATAGTCAATTCAAATTCAAATTCAAACATTTAAATTCAAACGTTCAAACATTTAAATTCAAAATTCAAATTCAAAATTCAAATTTCAAATTTCAAAATTCAAATTTCAAATTTCAAATTCAAAATTCGAATTTCAAAATTAAAATTCAAAATTCAAAATTCAAATTCTCCTTAGGGAGTTCAGGGAGTTTCCTTTCTCTATTTTCTTTTCTTTCTGTTATTTGCATTTTCTTCTTTCTTTTAGTGTTTGATTTTTCATAGATAGATTTTCATTTTCTTTCTGATAATTATTGAGTGATACATGGAGTAGACTTAGATCACAGTGTTTGATAGCATAACCTGTTAGGCTTTCATCTCGATTCTAGAATTGCAATACCTATTGATTGATTCTGTGCTGTTGATTGCATGAATTGGTTGACCTTTGTGAGGTTTTGAGCCTGTATACATGGCATTCATCTTCTGGCCATTATTTCTTTCTTGTGTGCATCTGCTCTTGATCTTTGTTCACTAGAACTTGCTCTAGTTCTTTTTGAAACTGCATTTTTCACTTACATGCATGAATATGATTGAGGCATTCATTTCTTTCTTTACCCACTTTAGCCAGATAGCCATCCCTTACATTATTATCCTTTGGTGAGCCCCTTTGAGCCTTTATACCTTTATTTCTTAAGCCACGTTACAAGCCTAAGTGAAAAACCAATTAATTCCACACCCTGGAGATTTACTGAGCATTGGTTTCACTGTGTGATGTTGTGTTTAAGTGTGGGGGTTTGCCCGAGACGGACAAAAGTTTAAGTGTGGGAGGTGACCATCTGATTCCCTTCTGCCATCTGATTCCCTTATGCTATGTGGTTTTTCTGTATTAAAAAAAAAGGAAAGTAAAAGCAAAAAAGAAATAAAAAAATAGAAAAAAAAAGAAAAAGCAAAAAGAAAAAAAAATGTGTTTATTTTTATCTTTTCATTATCTTTGTTTGTTTTCTTATTGTAGTTCTTAACTTTTGCTCTAGTAGATTTCTGGGTGTTTAAACCTTCTTTTCCATATTTCATCCATACCTTCACCTCAGCCCCATTACAACCCTGCATAAAGCCCTCTTGATTTGTGCATGCATGTGTTAGTATTTTGGGTCAAATCATAATTCTAGATTTTGATTGGGTTTAATTGATTTTCGTCAGATTTTTCCAGATTTATACTACTTTCTTATTTTGGCCATATCTCACTCTACTGATGTTCGATTAACTCCGTTCTTGTTGTGTTTTGCAGCTAACAGAAAGGGCTACAATCGTTATTTAAGCTACTGAAGCTCAATTCGGACGGGAAGATGGTCGAAAACTGAGCCCAAGATGACGTGTTTTTGTTGGAATTTTAATTTGACATTTTGACTTGTAAATTAATTAGAACCCAATGTGTATAGGGCCCAAGGCCATGTTTTAATATTTTATTTTATTTTATACAAATTTTATTTGATTTATGGGCCGAAGTGGTGAAACCTTAATCCGTTCTGAATGTGGGTTATTTAAGGGGAATGTTAGGAAACCCTTCGGCAGTCAGAGATTTCAAGTTGAACAATTGTTCTAGTTTTCGTTATTGAAATTCTGCACTTTTCTTTTCATCTTCTTCTTTTTCTTTTATGCTATTTAATTTTGAATTATGTTTAACCTTGCGATGCTAGGCTAAACACCTTTAATCAATCTAAGGTTAAAGGTTCATTAGTTTATTTCAGAGGATCGGTTTTTAACTTTTTCATCAATTTCGTTTTTTCTCAATTCAGGTTGAATATCATGCGATTGTAGATATTCAAACTGCATAATGCGATTGCATTCTATAAGGGAAAATTGATCATTACATTTAATGGTCAGATTAACCAACCCAATGAACATAAGTTAAACAGGTTTAAATTACTGCGATTGCATAGTTTAAAAACTGTATTCAACCAAACGCTAGGCGATAGTCTAGAGAGGGTTTCTAATTGAATTTGAGGATTCCTAATTTGATTGGGGTTAATCAAAAATTGATAATCATATCTTTTTATCGAATGACGAAATAAATTAATGAATCCTGATTCCTTAGGTTGATTGCTTTTAAATTCTGATAACCATATCTTTTTCAAATCTGTTTTTATTTAAAATTCAAATCAACAAAATCCCCCTTCCCTTTTATATTTTATTTTACAAGAGCGTTTATGATTGTAAGCAGGTTCTTTGGGAGACGATCCGAGTTGCCCTATCACTACAAACCTGAAGCTCAGTAATTTGTGTGGGTTCGACAGCGCACGTCACTCCTTCAATGGAGGTTTCTAGACTCAAGAGAAGAATGGAGATTGGGTAGTGCCTTTGGATATTCCAAGAGAGAGATAGTCGCCACACAGATATGTGTGTTGGCTAAGGTTTCAGTGGAGAAAATTAGAGATGAAGAAGAGATCCAAAACTAAGGAAGAAGGGGGGCTATTTATAGATGTGGCGACTCATTAACCTAAGACTAGGTCAAATCAGCGCCCTCATCAAATCCCAATCTTATTGGGTAATTTCCTTAATTTTATCCAATCAATCCGATTGATTGGTTTTCCCAATTTCATCCAATTAATTTAATTAATTTGTTTCCTTAATTTTACCCAATCAATCCAATTGATTGGTTTCCCAAATTTCAGCCAATTAATCTAATTAATTAGTTTTCTTAATTTTGGTCAATCAATCCAATTGATTTGTTTCCCTAATTTCAGCCAATTATTTTAATTAATTGGTTTCCTTAATTTTGGTCAATCAATCCAATTGATTTGTTTCCAATCAATCTAATTGATTGGTTTCCTTTATTTTCTCCATCTTCAATAAATCTAATTTAATGACTATATTTAAATTCCAATTTCAGATTCGAAATTCAAAATTAGAATTTAAATTAATTTTATTTAAATTCAAATTTCAATTTCGAAATTCGAAATTCGAAATTAGAATTCAAATTAATTTTATTAATTTAACATTTAAATTAATTAGGTTACATCATTGATCAAGTCCAACTTGACCCATAATGCCACCTACTCTCTCTTGGCCCAATATATGGGCTTTTCCAACATAGGCCCATTATGCCTTGTTGAGCCCAAAACACATTTGCTAGAATTCAAGACAACTTAAGGTGTTTGTGTGCGACCCATCAGGCCCAACATAACCACTGACATAAATGGACTTAGGCCCAATCCATCTAATGACAACACAGAGCACTAGCAATGCTTTGTTGTCCCAAAGCTAGTTGAGTTCATCGAATGATCAACCTGTTATACCTATTTGGTTACCGTGTGAATTGTCCTTTAGTCTCGGTTATCCATCCCAATGACCTAGGTCAAGGAAAATGTAACATCCCGCGAAATTAGGAATGCACACAAACTACCCTTAGCAATGTAATACATGTTTCGAACCTTATATGTATATATATTCAGAGTGGAATAAATTCGAGTTAAGAAGAATTAATTTTGTGCATGCATGTTATTAGTAATGGGTAGGAATATTTTCGGAATTTGAATCTTGGTTTCAAGTATGAGATTAATTTTAGTCCCATGAATAAACCCTTAGTAACTAATTAGAGGGTACATTAAATAATAAAGCATAGGAGTAATTTAATTGTAACATATAGAAAGCCTAATGATACCTAGAAGAGATGGGAACTAATAATTTAGTGGGCTAGCACATAAGGGAGGAGAGCCCTTAGGAAGAATGTTTTGGACCCTATGACCAATAAGGGCGTTGGCCCAAGTCCCTAACATGGAGGCGTAAGTCAGCCAAGATGTCCTAACCATGATCCTTTAGCTCATCCAAAATTGATCAGCCCAAGAGCCCATCCACCCTTGTACCTCTTTCATGCGCTAAATGTAGGAGAGAAAAGAAAATTCTGATCACATGTTCAAATATTCACACTCCACTCCAGCTTTGCATGTTTACCCTGTGTCAACCAAAATCCTCCACCACTCCTTGCATGTACGCCACCTATACATTTAGAAGCCCCACATGACAAAGCTCACCTATCTTCATACCTCCCTTGCATGCGCATAGAATATGTAGAAAGCAAACTGATTGCTTGCTAAAGCATCTAAATCTTTTAGCTTTTGCCACCCATGCAGCCAATGGGACCAAAAAGAAATCTGAATGGGTCATTTTGATTCATCACCCATAACCCTTATCTCTCCATCACTTGTACGCACATTAGGAGGAAGAGAGCTGACCATTCTCTGCAAAAATAAACCCAACACCACTCTTCTCCTCTCACCATCTTCAAGGCCGTGAGTGTGTGAGGAGCAAAGAAATAAAACTTCATCTTTCTCTCATCTCCTTCTCCATAGAAACCGTGCACTTCATAGAAAGGAAGCAAGGCACTTAAACATTTTCTCCTTCTTCTTGACCGTAAGCATACTTAGAAGAGAACACCAAGAAAGTGTGCCTCATCCCCATTTCCTTCAAGCCGTGAATTACATGTGCAGGGAGCAAAATGCCTAAGCATCCTTCCCCTTCCCTCCCTTGTTGGCCGAACCTCATCTATCAACAAGGTAAGGTGTTTAGCTCTCCCTTGTCCCTACACACCCCACTCGGTTTTGATGGAACAATTTCTCTGTTGCATGTAGCAAAAATCTGAAATTTTGGAGCATAGGAAGTTTGGTTGTGTGCTCCTCACTTGGTGACCGTCTTCCATTGGTGGATTTGGGAGCTGTAGGTGCGTGTTAGAGTTAAAAGCCAAACATTTAACCCTTCCTTTGTCAACCCTGTTTCGATCTCCATGCGTGAACTAGGAAGACTACTTTTGCTGTTTCACTTTTCCTTAATTCTGCCCATCCTGGTGTGAGCTTGGAAGATAGTTTTTTTACTGCTCTTTAAAGTAATTAAATTGATTGGGTCTTGTATGTATTAAACGTAGTTGGACAGCGTGTTTAGGTCCCTCATTAGCGTACCTTAGGCCTTGTATAGTCGAATATATGAATAAAATATAATGAGTTCTTTTTATGTTGAAAACCGAATTAGTATGTATGGAGAACCTTGGAACTTTTCACTGTTACACGTTGATAAATTAATGAGTATAGATTGTTTTATCATTCCTTTGTCTTGTCCTCATAATTCGGCCATCACATGTAGAATTAGAGAAGGTTTTCCTTTGGCTTTTTCCATTCATCAATTCTGCCCATGTTGACCGATTTGGACTTACCACTTAATCACTCAACGAATTGTTTTTGAAACTTGGATTCCTCGCTGTTGACAAATTGGTGAAGTAACCTAAGTCAGAATAGTAATGTGGTTTAGGGACTATGAAAACCGAATCTGTATGTAGGGAAAGCCTTGGGTATTATTGCTGTAACAAGTTAATAAATTGAGACGAAGTCAGAAAAATATTCGCTTAGGAGAAGTCTTAAAACCGAACCTATGCATGTTGTGAGCCTTGGAAAAATGGTAATTCTAGCAAGGAATGAAGTACTCTTAGGGGCAAAATATAATTAGCACTAGGAACCTTATAATTTGATTAAAGTGCATGATTTAGAAGCGTAGAAATTATTGGTGATTTATAGGGATAATTGTATAAAAATTTTGATTTGATATGTTGACCTATTAGGTGCGCAAAACTCTAAGACTTTGGACTAATTCGCTGCTGCCTGGTAATTTATTTGTGACGCACGAGGTAAGTGTTCGATGGTATTACCTAATGTGACTATTAGCTAGCGTATAGAATTGTGAATTGTTGCTCACATGTGCCTTGGATTAATGTGTTGTCATATGCTATATGTATGCTGCCTATGAATGTGACAAGATGGAAAATCATGAATGAGAAGTAATTGTTATGTGGCAGCTTGGTACGGAAAGTACATGAAAGATATGCTATTATGATGATGATCTAGTCATGCATATACACCTCATAATTCATTTGTTTCTTGTTGTGTGTGAAGCATATCATGGCTTACATGCACGAATTTCATGTTGTTCATGGATTAGGATATTTATATAAATATGCATACGATTGAGCACGCATCATATAGGCATCATTGTTGGTTTGACAAGATGACAATCATCTCCCACCAAAATGGCTCCCCAAATCAGCCCTTGGAGATCTCCATAGATCTTCTCTTGATACAAGGGATTTGTTCCACAAGATCTCATCTTATCCTTTTGTTATGAAACAACTTTTCATAGCCAATTCGAATTCGAATTCAATCATTTAAATTCAAACGTTCAAACATTTAAATTCTAAATTCAAATTCAAATTCAAATTTCAAATTCAAATTCAAATTTCAAATTCAAAATTCAAATTTCAAAATTCAAATTCAAATTTCAAATTTCAAATTCAATATTCAAATTTCAAAATTTAAATTCAAATTTCAAATTCAAAATTCAAAATTTAAATATTTAATAATTAATTTAACTAATTAAATTAATTAGTAATGTCTTGGACCATCCAAGCCCATTAACAATACCATGCGCCCTCTCCCTCTTAGGTGGGCTTCCAAACTTCATCTTGGGCTAACAACCATTATTAGGCCCAACACCTTTAATGCTATATCATCATGACATTAAGGTGTTAGTGTGTGACCCATTAGGTCCAACATAGCCACTGACATAAATGGGCTCGGGCCCAACAAGCCCACAACCCATTTAATGACAACACAGAGCACTAGCAATGCTTTGTTGCCGCAGAGCTAGTTAGATTAATGACTTGATCATCCTATTACACATATTTGGTTGCCGTATGTATTTCTTTTCGTCTCATAAAACCTAGGGTAATGAAGCGTATCAACCCTTGCGGTTTAGGGTAAGCTTTATTTGAAATAGAGAATCTTCAATTTACTGACTCTAAAGGCAAATCATCTCATGATCTCTTTTACTATGCATAGATTCTTGAGTCCCTGTAAATGTCATCCCGATTTCTCCGGGTTACAGATAACCTAATCTCTCACAGAGATTTGATGAATTCCTTCAGCTTATCACCCTAGCTCTTTGCTCTTTCAGGACAAGCCCAACAATATACCTATGAGTCTCCATGTTTCAGGCAGACGAGGTATACAGTCAAAGCATGCCTACTAGAGCACAGTCTAGGTAATAACTTCTGGTCTAAGGAAAGACATACCCAAATATAAAGAGACTACTCTAATGATACTCTCTGTGAGATTTCCTCATAGAGTCTCTTTTGTGGGTCTGTTCAGTGCGAGCTATACCCTTATAGATACACCCACGACTTTAGCTAAGACATCTCTATATCTGTAGCTCATGAGGTCTTTACCTTGCATCCGAATACAAGTAGATAAGTTGTGCTAGTCTTACCCGAGATCACTGATCCTCATTCTCAGTGTCTCTAGACTAGGAACATAAAATTAGGAATAAATATCCAGTATCCTTGAATCCTCATGATCGTGATCTCATCACAGATACTCAAGATATACCTATTTTATTCAAAGGGGTTTATCCAGTTACTCATATAAAATATTAACATTAATATTGAGACAAAATATGAAACAGGATAAATAGTGCTTTTATTTATTTGCGACAATACAAAGGTCCACATATGTCCTAATCTAATTAAAAGATTATCTCTTGGACATCCATATACTAACAAGCTCTCGCTTGGCCTAGAGCCAATCAGACCTAAGTCGTATACCCAAAGCCTCATAATGACTATCATGTTTTCTCTGAGAAACAACCTTTGTCAGAGAATCGGCTAGGTTATCATCTGTGGGAATATAATCCATCTTTACATCCATCCTATCAATGATATCTCTAATCAGGTGATATCTGCGGAGCACGTGCTTAGATCTTTGATGAGACCTAGGTTCCTTTGACTGCGCAATGGCTCCAGTGTTGTCGCAAAGCAACTGTATGGGCTCATCCACGCTTGGAACCACCCTAAGTTCAGATATGAACTTCTTGATCCACACGGCCACCTTAGCTGCTTCTGAAGCAGCTATATATTCAGCTTCTGTCGTTGAATCTGCTGTTGTCTCCTGCTTGGAACTCTTCCAAGATACTGCCCCACCATTTAAGGTGAATACGAACCCTGACTGTGACTTGCAGTCATCTTTGTCACTCTGAAAGCTGGCATCAGTGAACCCTTTCACTGTTAGCTCATCAACCCCACCATAGACCAGAAACGCATCCTTAGTTCTTCTTAAGTATTTAAGGATGGTCTTGACTGCTGTCCAGTGACCCTCTCCAGGGTCCGACTGGTATCTGCTCGTAATGCTCAAAGCATATGAGACATCTGGTCTCGTACATATCATGACATACATGATGGATCCAATAGCTGAAGCGTATGGAATTCCACTCATGTGATCCTTCTCAGGCTGTGACTTAGGACACATAGCCTTTGAAAGATGTACCCCATGACTGACGGGAAGAAAACCCCTTTTCGACCCTTCCATGCTAAACCTCTTTAGCATCTTATCAACATACGTGGATTGAGATAAACCCAGCAGCCTCTTGGATCTATCTGTGTAGATCTTTATACCAAGTATAAAGGTCGATTCTCCCAAATCCTTCATGGTGAAGCTTTTTGAAAGTAATGTGGGGATGCCATTTCCTATTAACAATATGTCATCTACATAAAGTACCAGGAAGACGACATTACTCCCACTAACCTTCTTGTAAACACAAGGTTCATCCTCGTTCTTGATAAAATCGTTACTCTTAACGACTTCATCAAAACGAATATTCCAACTCCTTGATGCTTGCTTTAGCCCATATATCGACCTTTGAAGTTTGCATACCATATGCTCCTGATCTTTGATTTCAAAGCCCTCAGGTTGTGTCATGTACACTTCCTCCTCTTTCAAGAACCCATTCAAGAAGGTGGTCTTGACATCCATTTGCCAAATTTCATAGTCGTGATATGCAGCTATTGCAAGCATGATCCTAATAGATTTGATCATGGCAACAGGCGAGAAAGTCTCATCATAGTCAACTCCTTGTCTTTGACGATACCCTTTCGCAACCAACCTAGCTTTGTAGGTCTGAACGTTGCCATCTGCATCAGTCTTTCTTTTAAAGACCCATTTGTTACCGATAGGAACTATTCGTTGCAGTTTAGGAACCATGTTTTGATACATCGAATCCATTTCAGATTCCATGGCTTCAAGCCATCTAGAAGAGTCAACATCCTGGACTGCCTCTTCGTAGTTACTTGGTTCATCATCCTCGACGGTTTGCTGATTCTCAATCACAAACCCATACCTCTCAGGTGGATGGATGACCCTCGTTGACCTACGAAGTTGTGTGTTTACTTCTCCATTGGAGAACGTCGCCTGCGGAGCAGACTCGGGTTCCTCAATCTGTTCATGTGGTTCTTGAACTTCTTCAAGATCAATCTTACTCCCACTGGCTCCTTGAGAGATCAAATCCTTCTCAAGGAAATCAGCATTCTTTGACACAAACACCTTGTGTTCATCCATGGAGTAAAAGTAGTATCCCTTAGTACCTTTGGGATACCCCACAAATAGACATTTAGTACTCTTAGCACTAAGCTTGTTTGATGCCAATGCTTTTACATAAGCTGGCGATCCCCATACCCTGAGGTAACTCAGGTTGGGTCTCTTACCATTCTATATCTAATATGGTGTTGTCTGAACAGATTTAGACGGTACCCTATTTAGAAGGTTTGCCGATGTGTCTAAGGCATATCCCCAAAATGATTTTGGAAGTTCAGTCTCACTCATCCTGACCATGTCTAACAAGGTCTTGTTTCTCCTTTCGGAGACACCATTTTGGTGTGGTGTGTAAGGTGCAGTAAACTGCGAGAGAATTCCATTTTCTCTCAGATAATCCTGAAACTCATGGCTCAGATATTCACCACCACGATCTGATCGTAATGTCTTAATCATCTTGCCACGCTGTTTCTCTACTTCATTCCTAAACTCCTTGAAGTTTTCAAAGGCTTCAGATTTATATCTCATTAGGTACACATACCCAAATCTTGATTTGTCATCAGTAAAGGTGATGAAATAGGAGTATCCTCCTCTAGCCTCTATAGACATTGGCCCACAAACATCAGTGTGAATGAGTTCTAATAACTCACTAGCCCCATGACTCTCAAGCCCTTTGGGCTTGTGACAAGTCATTTTCCCAGCTAGACAAGATTCACATTGTCCATAGGATTCCAAATCCACAGAATCTAGGTATCCATTTGCATGCATCCTAGACAATCTTGTTTCGTTTATGTGCCCTAGTCTACAATGCCAAAGATAAGATTGATTATCTATCCTAGGTCGTTTCACGGCTATATTGAAAACTTCAGTTTCCATTTCCAGAACATACAATCCATTTATTAAAGAAGCAGTACCATAAACAATATCATTCGAAATGATAGAAAATGTATCATTCTTAATACTAAAAGTAAAACCATCTTGTTCTAAACAAGAAATAGAAATAATGTTTCTAGAAATGTTTGGAACATAAAGACAATTATTCAAATGCAATAAAAGGCTCGTAGGCAAAATAAGGTCGGCATCTCCAACAAAATGAGCAGCAACCCTTGCTCCATTGCCAACGCGGAGGTCCACCTCGTTTCTCTCCAATCTCCTTGGGCTCCTAAGCACCTGCAACATATTGCAGATATGAGAACCACAACCGGTATCCAATACCCATGAGGTAGGATTAGCACAAGAATAATTTATCTCAATCATGAAAGTACCTGAGGTAGAAGCATCACCATGCTTCTTGTCCTTGACACTCTTCAGGTACTCTGGACAATTCCTCTTCCAATGGCCTTTCTTGCCACAATGTAAGCACTCAGCATCGCTTTTGTCCTTGGATGCACTCTTACCCTTCTTTTTGCCTTTCTTCTTCTTGGGTTTTCCTTTGGGTTTAAGGGAGTCTCCTTTCGCAGGCTCCTTGCCCTTACCCTTTGCCTTGCTAGGCTCACCAATCAGAAGAGCATGTGTCCTATCCTTCTTGATAGACACTTCAGCAGTTGTTAACATGCTTAACAATTCAGGCAAGCTCACAAGCATCCCATGCATATTGTAATTCAAAATGAATTGACTGAAGGACGGTGGAAGCGAGGTCAAGACTAAGTCATTACTTAGCTCGGCATCCATCATGAAGCCTAGATTTCCTAGCTTCTCAATGAGCCCGATCATCTTAAGAACATGACTGCTCACAGACATGTTCTCAGACATCCTTCATGAGAACAATTCTCTAGAGGCCTCATACCTCTCATGCCTGCCTTTAATGTCATACAACTCCTTGAGATGTAAGACAACAGAGGGAGCATCCATATGCTCATGCTGCTTTTGCAGTTTAGGCGACATGGATGCCAACATGATGCAGACAGTCAATACATTGTCCTCCATGTGCTGTTTGTGGGCCTCGAAATCAAATTCCGCGAACCCATCTTCCCCTTCCCTAGGAGCTACGGGTAATGAAGCATCCAAGACATAAGCTATTTTTTTGGCCCTAAGAACAATTCTTAAGCTTCGATACCAGTCCATAAAGTTTGAACCGGTCAGTTTGTTCGTATCGAGTATTGAGCGCAGTGACAGTGGATTAGTCATACTAAAAACTGAAAAAGATGTAAAGATGATTTAATTAATATATTTAGACATGTTGTATAAACAAATTATTAAAGACTTTAAATAATTTGCCCCTCCCACTATTTTATCTAAGTCAATGACCCTTCCCATTTGACTTAGGGTTAATCTACTTTTAGATTTTACCTTAGTGAGATTAAGAGTGCAATTATATATTTTAACCCCCGTCTGTGACCGCAAGATTAATTTAAATAATGGGTTGATCCTCATCAATAGTATCTCATACCCTCTCTTAACATTAGGTTGACAACTCCTTGTCACTTAGTGGTGCATCTCATGCAACCAACCTAGCATTATTACCCTAAGCACATAAGCCCGGCTGAGCCTGCAACTTATGTCTCAGTTAAGTATTAACCAGCACCCTAAGTGTCTAACACTTCTAATACTACTCTTACTCAACGAAACAGTGGGTCTCAACTGAGTTGTAGAGCACCACTATGTAGAGGAGGTCTCATCAAATGCATTTATATTATTATCATGCTAGTCGTTATCCTATGTCAAACATCTATAGGGTTACACTAGTCGTAATTGGACATGCATAATAATACATACAAATGCGATTTGTCCAATTCATGCATACTAGTCATTCAAAACATAAAAGCATACATGCATATAAAACAGTTTTATTTGAGATGGTCATGGTGCTCGTGCATTTGTCCATCTTGCTTCTCAAGCATCGGCTCCTCGTCGTCTATACGCCACTAGCCTAATTCTCTAATTACATATAATTAAAGAAACTCCAAAACATCTTTGGAGGGACAAATAATAAAAATACAAAATTCAAAATTCAAATTACAACTCTAATTAAAATAGAGCAAAATTACACATTAATTTAAAATTTGAAATTCGAATTTCGGCCACCATGACCATCCCCTTCCAAATTGCACCTGAAAATTTAAACAACTTGCAAGCACATAATATCAAATATTATATAAATATTTCCTCACATATATTTTGATAATTTAACAATTAAAATATCAAAACAAGAATCAAAATTCAAAAATTTTCTAATTTTCTCCCAATGGTCAAATTTTGCATCTTTATGCATAATTCAAATCTTTGTCAAATCTTTCTCAAAGATCACAAAAATTAAACCATTTATTCAACCATAACTCATATGGTTGAACCATACATCATCATATACAAAAATTTTATTAAATAAAATCATGGAGAAAATAATGCATTTGAATATTCACATCATGGCAGAATCATATTCCCTTTTCAAAAAATGTCTCTTTTGAAAACTTTCACAAAGAATCAAAACAAACAAAACCATGAGGTCATGTAGATACAAGAACACCATAATCATATTAAACATGTTCATAAAAAAATCCACATGCAAAGAATTAATCTTTAACAAAAAGACCTTTTGACCGTGAGAAAATTAATTTCACAAACAAAGTACCATCACCCGCCGATGGTAAAGCGACCGGGCTCTCATACCACTTGAAAGTAAAATGGCCTTGAAGGCCGTAGCATGTGAGAGGGAAAAACAAAATTTTTCATATGCAGAATTACACATGCAATCAAGAATCATGCTTTATGGCATGTGATGTTACCTTTGTTTGTGAGTTCAAAACTCCAAGACGATCAGTGTTAGGTTTGAAGGGTTCAAACCCTCTAACGTTGATCCACACCACCCACGTCAAGATGCAAGAACGCTTTCTTGAAAGACATCTATTGACCGCCACAGAGAGGCTTGCTATGCGCTCAATAGGTGAAGAAGGAGGCTAGGTATATGTGTTTAGAAGAGTGAAGTCTCCAGCATGAAAACTTCACAAGAGTGGGAATGGTATATAGAAGAATTGGCTAGGTTCTTTTGAAAAACGTTAAGGAGGAACTCACCAACTAGGCGCACAAGAGAGGGAGACAATTAGTGTATCAAATCAGAATTTTTACTTTACTTATAATGAAAGTGGCGCACAAGTGAGTGAGACACATGTGGAGTTGTTGCAATTCAAAAATCCCAACAACCTCCCCTTTGAATCCTCATAAGACTAGGTCTTTATCTAGTCAAAATTTTGAACCAATGGTCATCATATGACCACCAATTCATGCGCCCCTATTCAGCCCAAAAAGGGTCCAGATACATTTGAGCTGTTGCATTCAAGTTTGAACCAACTAGCTCACTGATTCTCTCAACAACCAAATCTGATTGGAGCTTGTTGGTTTGACAAGATGACAATCATCTCCTACCAAAATGGTGCCCCAAATCAGCCCTTGGAGATCTCCATAGATCTTCTCTTGATACAAGGGATTTGTTCCAACAAGATCTCATCTTATCCTTTTGTTATGAAACAACTTTTCATAGCCAATTCAAATTCGAATTCAAACATTTAAATTCAAACTTTCAAACATTTAAATTCTAAATTCAAATTCAAATTTCAAATTCAAAATTCAAATTTCAAAATTCAAATTCAAAATTCAAATTTCCAAATTCAAATTTCAAATTTCAAATTTCAAATTCAAAATTCGAATTTCAAAATTTCAATTCAAAATTCCAATTTCAAAATTCAAATTTGAAATTCAAAATTTAAAATTTAAATATTTGATAAGTAATTTAACTAATTAAATTAATTAGTAATGTCTTGGACCATCCAAGCCCATTAACAATACCATGCGCCCTCTCCCTCTTAGGTGGGCTTCCAAACTTCATCTTGGGCTAACAACCATTATTAGGCCCAATACCTTTAATGCTATATTATCATGACATTAAGATGTTAGTGTGTGACCCATTAGGTCCAACATAGCCACTGACATAAATTGGCTCGGGCCCAACAAGCCCACATTCCATTTAATGACAACACAGAGCACTAGCAATGCTTTATTGCCCCAGAGCTAGTTAGATTAATGACTTGATCATCCTATTACACATATTTGGTTGCCGTATGTATTTGTTTTCGTCTCGGTTACCTTCCCATAAAACCTAGGGTAAGGAACCCCCAAGGGTAGCTCAGTTGGCAGCTGAGCTCCCAAGGGATTTCTTGGTGCAGGGATCAAACCCTGCCTCAAGCAGTTTCTTGGAAAATCTTTGGGGGCCAGAAGATAAGCCAAAAATCTTCGGTTGGGGGATTAGTCTCGTCCTTTCTCCGGTTGCGAAGCTTAGTGCACCCATTGTTACAATGAGGGGCTAGCCCAAACGGACCGTACCCCAAGGGCATGGTGCCCGGAGAAGGTTGAATGGGGATACCTCCTGGCACTGTACCAAAAAAAAAAAACCTAGGGTAAGGAAGCGTATCAACCCTTGCGGTCTAGGGTAAGCTTTATTCGAAATAGGGAATCTTCAATTTACTGACTCTAAAGGCAGATCATCTCATGATCTCTTTTACTATGCATAGATTAATGAGTCCCTGTAAATGTCATCCTGATTTCTCCGGTTTACAGATAACCTAATCTCTCAGAGAGATTTGACGAATTCCTTCAGCTTATCACCCTAGCCCTGTGCTTTTTCAGGACAAGCCCAATAGTATACCCATGAGTCTCCATGTTTCAGGCAGACGAGGTATACAGTCAAAACATGCCTTCTAGAACACAGTCTAGGTAATAACTTCTGGTCTAAGAAAAGACATACCCAAATATAAAGAGACTACTCTAATGATACTCTCGATGAGATTTCCTCATAGAGTCTCTTTTATGGGTCTGTTCAATGCGAGGTATACAGTCAAAGCATGCCTTCTAGAACACAGTCTAGGTAATAACTTCTGGTCTAAGGAAAGATATACCCAAATATAAAGAGACTACTTTAATGATACTCTCAATGAGATTTCCTCATAGAGTCTCTTTTATGGGTCGGTTCAGTGCGAGCTATACCCTTATAGATCCACCCACGACTTTAGCTAAGACATCTCCATATCTGTAGCTCATGAGGTCTTTACCTTGCATCCGAATACAAGTAGATAAGTCGTGCTAGTCTTACCCGAGATCACTGATCCCCATTCTCAGTGTCTCTAGACTAGAAACATAAAATTAGGAATAAATATCCAGTATCCTTGAATCCTCATGATCGTGATCTCATCACAGATACTCAAGAGATACCTATTTTGTTCCAAGGGGTTTATCCAGTTACTCATATAAAATATTAACAGTAATATTGAGACAAAATATGAAACATGATAAATAGTGCTTTTATTTATTTGTGACAATACAAAGGTCCACATATGTCCTAATCTAATTAAAAGATTGTCTCTAGGACATCCATATACTAACAATCTCTCCCTTGTCCCTACACACCCCACTCGTTTTTGATGGAACCATTTCTCTGTTGCATGTAGCAAAAATCCGAAATTTTGGAGCATAGGAAGTTTGGTTGTGTGCCCCTCACTTGGTGACCATCTTCCATTGGTGGATTTGGGAGCTGTAGGTGCGTGTTAGAGGTAAGAGCCAAACATTTAACCCCTCCTTTGTCATCCCTGTTTTGATCTCCATGCGTGAACTAGGAAGACTACTTTTGCTGTTTCACTTTTCCTTAATTCTGCCCATTCAAACAGCTCTAGGATATGAGGAATGTAAGCTAAAATTGTCCTAGTGTGAGCTTGGAATATAGTTTTTTTACTGATCTTTGAAGTAATTAAATTGATTGGGTCTTGTATGTATTAAACGTAGTTGGACAGCATGTTTAGGTCCCTCATTAGCATACCTTAGGCCTTGTATAGTCGAATATATGAATAAAATATAATGAGTTCTTTTTATGTTGAAAACCGAATTAGTATGTATGGAGAACCTTGGAACTGTTCACTGTTACACGTTGATAAATTAATGAGTATAGATTGTTTTATCATTCCTTTGTCTTGTCCTCATAGTTCGGCCATCACATGTAGAATTAGAGAAGGTTTTCCTTTGGCTTTTTCCATTCATCAATTCTGCCCATGTTGACCGATTTGGACTTACCACTTAATCACTCAAAGAATTGTTTTTGAAACTTGGATTCCTCGCTGTTGACAAATTGGTGAAGTAACCTAAGTCAGAATAGTAATGTGGTTTAGGGACTATGAAAACTGAATCTACATGTAGGGAAAGCCTTGGGTATTGTTGCTGTAAAAAGTTAATAAATTGAGACGAAGTCAGAAAAATATTCGCTTAGGAGAAGTCTTAAAACCGAACCTATGCATGTTGTGAGCCTTGGAAAAATGGTAATTCTAGCAAGGAATGAAGTACTCTTAAGGGCAGAATATAATTAGCAATAGGAGCCGTATAATTTGATGAAAGTGCATGATTTAGGAGCGTAGAAATTATTGGTGATTTATAGGGATAATTGTATAAAAATTATGATTTGATACGTTGACCTATTAGGTGCGCAAAACTCTTAAGACTTTGAACTAATTCGCTGCTGCCTGGTAATTTATTTGTGACGCGCGAGGTAAGTGTTCGGTGGTATTACCTAATGTGACTATTAGCTAGCGTATAAGAATTGTGAATTGTTGCTCACATGTGCCTTGGATTAATGTGTTGTCATTTGCTATATGTATGCTGCCTATGAATGTGACAAGATGGAAAATCATGAATGAGAAGTAATTGTTATGTGGCAGCTTGGTACGGAAAGTACATGAAAGATATGCTATTATGATGATGATCTAGTTATGCATATACACCTCATAATTCATTTGTTTCTTGTTGTGTGTGAAGCATATCATGGCATACATGCACGAATTTCATGTTGTTCATGGATTAGGATATTTATATAAATATGCATACGATTGAGCACGCATCATATAGGAATCCCTTCGGTACCAGGGTATGGGACACTTGGCTTCAGTCCGCATAGGCCACAATTGGAATTCACCTTTGATGGGAGCCATTATGGAATATCCACTGTGTATGTTAGTACGCGCACGACGATGCTATGAGCGTAATGATGGCGTTATATACGCACTATGATATGTTAGTACGCGCACAACGGTCCTATGAGCGTAATGAAGGCGTTATATACGCACTATGATATGTTAATATTCCTACGGAAAATGAAATGTTGATGTGACTGTTTTATAATTTTGTACCTAGTCTAATATTGTTGCATTATTGGTTTTACTATCACACTACTGGGATCTTTCTCACCCCTTTGGGGCTGCAATTTTTATAAAATTGCAGGAGGACGAAAGAGCATATGAGGACATGGTTATTTTGGATATTGGCTGTTAATCGTTGCTGCTTGGATTTTTACTGTTGCTGTTTTATTTGATGGATGACTGTATTATTTTGGGAAGTTTGGGTTACTGTTGAAACTATGATTTAGCTACTATTTTAAGACTTTTATGATCAGTTATTACTTTGGAAAAATTCTGAAAACATTTTACGAAAATAATTTTCTGAACGTTTTATTAAGTGCTGATTTATAAACCGTTTTGCGAGCACATTGCGAGTTATGTTACGAGAGGCAAATGACCTCCGAATTGCTATTTTTTTATATGCACGCGAAGCCCTAGACGTGCTCTTTCTCTATAACAAAGAATATTTTTTTGAATTGTTGAACCCGATTTTATACGAATTTTATAAAATAGAAAGGTCTGCCAGGAAATTAAACATTTTCAGCAAGCTATGTAACTTTTAAAGTCTACTCTGATTTTTGTATGTAAACAGATTTCATCCTAAGTTTTAATTAGCAACAAAAAGATACGTTTTCAATATCAAAGTAATGACGTCAAAACTCTAATCCGCTTAGCAAACAACTCTCTTGGATGCATACAAGGGAGGGTGTTACAGAAAATGTATCAACCCCTGCGGTCTAGGGTTAGCTTTTGCCGAAACAGGGAATCTTCATTTACGGACTCTAAAGAGCGGGCTATCTCATGACTCCTTTACTATGCATAGATTCCTGAGTCCCGTAAATGTCATCCCGATTTCACCGGTCTACGGATAACCTAATCTCTCACAGAGATTGACGAATTCATTTAGCTTGTCGGACTAGCCCTGAGTCCTTAGGGCATGCCCAAGAGTATACCTACGCAATGTTATTAAAATCGAGATCTTAAGTAAAATCGAAAGGGGTTTAAAAAATCGTAAAATGTAAAATCGTAATGTAAGAAAATCGTAAAAAATCATAAAAACGTAAATGCGTTTGGAATATTAGTAAAATCGTTTTGATGAAAATAAATCATAAAAACGTAAAATCGTAGTGATAAATTGAGATTCTAACAACAATGTACCTACGAGTCTCCATTTTTCAGGCAGACATGATATACAATCAAAGCAAGCCTTCCAGAGCACAGGTCTATACGACAACGTTAGGTCTAAGAAAAGGCACACCCAAATAATAAGAGACATTACCTATTGATACTATCTGTGAGATTTCCTTGTAGTGTCTCTTTGTGGGTCTGTTCAGTGCGAGCTATTCTCCAATAGGTCCACCCACGAGTCAGCTAAGACATCTCCATGTCTGTAGCTCACGAGGACTCTACCTTGCATCTCCGTGCAAGTAGCTGAGTCGTGCTAGTCTTACCTGAGATCACCAATGCCCATTATCGGTATCTCTAGACTAGGAACAAATTTCTGGCAATCGACGTGTGGTGTCATTGAGCCCTCATGATCGTGATCCTTATTACAAATCCTCAATGTGACACCTGTTCCATTCCAAGGGCTTTATCCAGTTACTCATATTCAATATTTGAGACATGCAATATGAAACAAGATAAATAATGCTTTTATTGATAAAATATATTCATAACAAATAAAGAAGTACATGGGTCCATCTGACTCTCAGATTGTCTCAAAGACACCTATGTACTAACAATGACTCCGTTACTCAAACCGAAAATGTTGAGGAGATCACGGTTAAAGCGGGTGAGGAGGCCACTAATCAGCCCATGGATCCCGCTGCACAAATAGAGACTCCAGCCAACTCTGCTGCTTGAAGGACCGTGATGCAAGTTTTATATGGTAACTTTTTGTTTGGGGCTCTTTGAGCCCCTTTTTAATTTGCTCTGAATTTTTTGACTTTTTTGAAGTATCTTACTTTCCTTTATAATCTGTCTTCACATTTTTATGCTTTACATTGCATATTCTGTTAATAACTTAGGCACATCTGCCTAAGTATCGAAAGTTTATCTTTTTTCTGGGTTGCTTGAGGTATTTTTGCATTTGCAACTTGTGCATTTTACAAGCGCTGCTATATTGACCTAGCCGAGGTCAGAAAGCATTATACGGATTCTGTTTTCTGTCATTTTCTATGACGCATGTTTATTTTGACTTAACCATTTTGGTAAGCCTGCATTGATGATGGTAATTTTCTTTTCTGACTGAACCCTTTCATCCTATCCTGGGTTTTGTAACCCAACTTTACTCAAGGTAAAGGCAGTATTGTCACTTGTCCCCCTTAGGTCCTTTGACCGAGGAAAAAAGCATTTTGACTTGATCAGAGTCAGTATGACAGACTGCACTTGCACCTCAGAATGTGTATTGATGCATCAAAACTAAATAAGAATAAATCTTAAAAACAAAAATTCGTCATTTATTGATATCAAACTTGTCGATTACATGAATTTTCCAGCATATTCGGCTTTAGTCAAGTCCCTAATAAAGGAAAATAATTCTCCTAGAAAAATTTCAAATGAATTGAAAAACTTCAAATCTTCAAAAGGTGGATCCCAGATTTAGTTGTAATATATTTTCAGCTTATCCGCGTTCCAGCTCCTCTTAATTCCTTTGCCTTCTGTTGTTTCCAGGACATAGGCTCCTCTTCCAAGCTTTTCTTTAACTCGGTAAGGGCCTTCCCAGTTTGCAGCTAGCTTCCCATCTCTGGCATTTTTATTGCCAATATCTGCTCTTCTGAGTACCAAGTCGTTTTTCTCAAATACTCTTGGCCTCACTTTTTTGTTGTATCTAAGCTGCTATAAGTTGTTTTGCCATCATATCCCGGCAGTGAGTTGTTACCCTGGCTTCATCAATGAGGTCTAACTCAGTAGTGAGCAATTTATTATTCTCTTGTTCATTCTGCTTAATAGCATTCACTCTTCTCCAAGAGGGTTCTCCAATCTCTATCAGAACCATGGCTTCACATCCATATGTCAATCTAAAAGGGGTTTCCCCCGTTGCTGTCTGGGTACTCGTTCGGTATGCCCACAAAACAAAATATAATTGATGGACCCAGCTTTCTTTGGCATCCATCATTCGTTTCTTGAGCCTGTCAACAATTACCTTGTTTGCAGCTTCAGCTTGCCCATTTAACTGTGGGTGTTCCACAAATGCGAAGCGATGTTTGACCTTCAAGTCTTTCATCAACTCCTAGAACCATTTATCAGCAAACTGTGTTCCATTATCAGTCACCACCTCGGCCGATATTCCAAACCTAGAAAAGTTGTTTCTTTCAAAGAACCTTTGTACCCTGGCCGAGGTTATTGTGATAACCAGTTCTGCTTCTATCCACTTGGTGAAGTAATCCACGGCCACTATTAGCCACTTCAACTGTCCTTCAGCAGCTTTGAAGGGTCCTAGCAAATCCATTCCCCATTTGAAAAAGGGCCATGGAGCCGAGATATATTTCAACTCTTTTGATGGTGAAAGAATTAGCCTGGCATGTTTCTGACAGCTGTCGCATCTTTTGACATGTTCTTTTGAATCTGCTTCCATAGTCGGCCAATAATAGCCGGCTCGAAGGGCCTTTCTAGCCAAAGCTTTACCCCCCATGTGGTGGCCATTGATTCCTTCATGTATCTCGGCTAGCACATATTCTGCTTCTTCCGAGTTCAAGCATTTCAACATAGGGATGTGTAACCCCTTTCTATATAGTTGATCCTCGAGTATCGCATATTGTGCTACATCTCGAACCAGCTTCCTAGACTCTAATGGGTCCTCAGGAAATGCCCCTTTCTCAAGGTATGCCACTATGGGTTGCCGCCAGTCACTTGCCGAGGTTATTATCATCACGCAACTCGGCTTTGTTCTGCTCTGCTGTACCACGGTTCTGTGGTTTCCTGGATTTTTTGTACTTGGCAATTTGGACAAGATGTCAGCACGACTGTTCTCCCCTCGAGGAATATGGGTGACTTTCACCTCTTCAAACTCGGCCATTATTTCTCGGACCTTGTTCAGGTATTTCATCAGCAGAGGGCCTTTGGCCTGATACTTTCCTTCTATCTGAGAAGTCACTAATTGGGAGTCACTGAAGACTTTAACCTTTTTTTTCCCGTGTTCCTTAGCCTGCATTAACCCGGCTATTAGGGCTTCATATTCTGCTTGATTGTTTGAAGTTGGGAAACTACGATTTAAGGAGTGTTCTATTGCCACTCCTTCTAGACTTTCTAGTATTATCCCAGCTCCACTTCCTTTATCATTGGAGGATCCATCTACATATACCCTCCAAGTATCCTCAACTTCTCCCCTTTCTGGGCTGCCCGGGGTAAGCTCCATTATGAAGTCGGCCAAAGCCTGTGATTTAATGGCCTTCCGACTCTCATATGTTATGTCGTATTTAGAGAGTTCAATTGCCCAGTTAGTCATTCTTCCTGGCAGATCTGGCTTATGCAACACCTGTCGTATGGGTTGATTAGTACGGACTATTATCTGGTGTCCCTGAAAGTATGGTCGCAACCTCCTCGCTGTAATCAGCAAGGCAAAAGCCACTTTTTCCAACTTCTGGCACCTCAACTCAGGACCTTGCAAGGCCCTACTGACAAAGTGAATTGGCTCATGACCTTTGCTGGTTTCCTTGATCAGAACAACACTTATCGCCTCTTCCCCCACAGCCAAGTTCATGATCAGAGTATCTCCTGGTTCTGGCTTAGATAGTACTGGTGGGGTTGCTAAGCATTTTTCAACCTTGTCGAACGCGGATTGACATTCCGGGTTCCAACCCTGCACAGCTTCTTTCTTTAATAGTTTGAAGAATGGGAGGGCATTTTTAGCTGACTTGGGTAAGAACCGGGTTAGTGCAGCCAGCCTACCAGTCAATTGTTGAACCTCTTTCTTGTTTTGAGGAGCTTTCATATCAAGTACTGCTTTGCACTTGTATGTTTTGCTTCAATTCCCCTATGGGTTAGCATGAAACCTAAGAATTTCCCCGCTAGAACTCCAAATGCACATTTTACCGGGTTTAGTCGAATGCGGTATTTCCTGAGCTTTTGGAATGTCTACTCCAGATCTTGGACATGTTTCGTCATGTCAAATGACTTCACGATCATGTCATCAATATACACTTCTACATTCTTGCCCAGTTGATCCTCAAACACTTTGTTCATCATTCTCTGCTACGTAGCCCTAGAGTTTTTGAGCCCAAACAGCATCACATTATAGCAGTAATTGGCCTTTTTAGCAATAAAGGCAATTTTTTCTTGATCTTCAGGATACATCGGGATCTGGTTATAACTTGAATAAGCCGCCTCCATGAAGGATAGCAATTGGAATCTAGCTGAGTTATTCACTAGCTGATCTATGTTGGGCATAGGGTAAGAATCCTTTGGGCACACTTTATTCAGATCCGTGTAATCAGTGCAGACTCTCCATTTCTCGTTGGGTTTTTTCACCATGACAACGTTGGCAAGCCAAGTCGTATATTGTATTTCGCGAATAAACTCAGCATCTAGCAATTCCTTCACATGTTCTTCCAGAACTTGTTTTCTTTCTGGCCCCAAATTCCTTTTCTTCTGCGAAACTGGTACTGATCCGGGGTAAACCGCCAACTTATGGCAGCAAAATGTTGGATCTATGCTGAGAATCTCTGATGACTTCCATGCAAAGACATCTGTGTTACTTTTGAGAAACCCGGCTAACTCTTCCTTGATGTGGGGATCTATGGTCTTACTGATTCGGGTTATTAGAGTAGCTATATTGTATACTGGACAACTGTGTTTATAGTCACAGCTGTACCCAGGGTTATTTGTGTAAATAGCCAACACATTAGTTGGTAAACTGATGGTGACGTGTAAGCTTGTAACAAACTTAGTTGTCCTATAAAGGGACGCATGTGTACTGTTTTCAGAATATACTGAATAATATGAACTATTCATTCTCTCTCATCTTCTCCTTCGTTCTCTCTTTTCTCTCTCTCTTTCTTCGCTCTCTGATTTCTCTGATGGTATCAGAGCTCTCTTTCTGAGGGCCTGATACAGATCCTCTCACTCAATGTCTTCCGCTTCGCAACCACGTTCTCCGTCGGCTTCAGCCACCGGAACAACCGCTGGAAATGGATCAACAGAAAATCAAAATCGATCGTCTTCTTCGTCATTGTTCACTCATCGAATTTCTGTTAAGCTAACAGAAAGTAATTTTCTCCTCTGGAATCAAGTTGTAGAGCCGGTAATCACTTCTCACCAACTTCATCACTTTCTTGTGAACCCTAAAATACCTCTTCAGTATGAATCAGAGCAAGCTCGTGTTGAAGAAGTCATTAATCCTCTGTATACTGAGTGGCTTCGTCAAGATCAGATGCTCCTGTCATGGATCCTTTCTACTATTTCAGAAGAAGTCTTGAATGAGATCCTTGGCGTTAACCATGCATTCGAAGCTTGGGAGCCGATCCACAATTTTTTTCAAGGAATGATGAGATCTAAGACTCATCAGCTCAGATCTGAACTTCGTACCATCAAGAAAGGTGGGAGATCTGTAGCTGAGTACCTTAGACGTGTAAAATCCATCTGTGATGAACTGAAAGCTGTTAAAAGTCCTATTTCTGTAGAAGAACAA
The DNA here is from genome assembly GCF_033153095.1 of Gastrolobium bilobum. Classification (NCBI taxonomy): domain Eukaryota; kingdom Viridiplantae; phylum Streptophyta; class Magnoliopsida; order Fabales; family Fabaceae; genus Gastrolobium; species Gastrolobium bilobum. Next base: position 66,881 of record NW_026899573.1, read on the forward strand.
ACTGAGTTAATATTAGCTGGTCTTCCTCCTGATTTCAATGCATTCGTAACCTCTGTTAGAGCTCGTGAAAATCAATACTCACTAAGTGATTTGAGAGTTGAACTCATTTCCTACGAAATGATGCTTGCAAGGCAGAATAAAACTCTTCTGTCAGAATCAATGTCTGTGAATGTAGTTCAGAAAACTCCTACTGATCAAAAGGAAGTCTCTAGGTCTGAGTTAACACCTACAAGACCTCCATTTGCTACTATGCAAGCTAACCAGAATCAGAACATGTACAGTCTAAGGCCTTATGGTTCAAATAGTGAAAGAGGCAGAGGAAGGTTCTATGCTCGAAGCAATAGAGGAGGAAGAAGTCGTGGACGTAGCAATGTCCAATGTCAACTTTGCTATAAGTTTGGACATGGAGTTCAGACCTGTTGATATAGGTTTGATGAAAACTTTATACCTGAGTTCTCTCCACCTGAAGCTCCTCATTACTTTCCATCAACACAGTCTTCGTTTCAGAGATCGTATCAATACAACAGAACTCCTACATCAAACCAACCTCAAGCTCTGTTGACCACAAATCAACCTCAACAAGCCACTCAACAGCAATGTAATGTTGCACAGGGTCAAGGACTTCTGCCAACCCCTTCGAACATTCAAACTATTGAGTGGTATCCAGACTCGGGTGCTTCTCACCATGTAACTGCTAATCCTCAGAATTTGCTACAAAGCACACAATTGTCAGGTGCAGACCAAGTTTACATAGGGAATGGTCAAGGTTTGAAAGTGAATGCTGCTGGTCACTCTTCTTTTCCCTCTCCTCTCAAACCACACACTCATTTACATCTCAATAACTTACTTCTTGTTCCCTCTATCACTAAAAATCTCATTAGTGTAAGTCAATTTGCTCGAGATAATGGTGTCTATTTTGAATTTCACCCCTCTACCTGCTGTGTAAAATCTCAGGTATCACATGAAGTGTTGCTGAATGGTGCTTTGGGAAGTGATGGCCTATACCGCTTTCAAGGAGTTGATATTTCCTTGAATTCTGATAAGCACTCAAGTCAACAGTGCTTACCTACTCCTGTTTTCAATTCTGTCTCTTGTAGTCTTAAGACTGTGTGTAGTAGCTCAGTTTCTTCTAGTACCTTACCCACTGATGTACTCACACAATGCACAGTCAATGAAGCTAGTAGTTCTGTAAAGTCTGTAGGATCAAACCATATGTACTCACTTTGGCATTGTAGATTGGGACACCCTCACACTGAGGCTCTCAATTCTGTTCTCAAATCTTGTAATATTTCCTTTCCAAATAAAATAGATATTTCTTTTTGCTCAGCTTGTTGTTTGGGAAAAATTCATCGTTTGCATTCTGCCCCATCCACCAAAGTGTATGCAAAACCTTTTGATCTTGTGTTTAGTGACCTATGGGGTCTAGCCCCTGTTAAATCTACAATGGGTTTCACTTACTACATATCCTTTGTGGATGCACACTCTCGATATACTTGGATCTATCCCCTTAAACAGAAGTCTGAAGCCTTAACTGTTTTCAATCAATTTCAAACACTTGTGTCAAATAAATTACTTTCAATCATCCATTAAAGCCCTTCAAACTGACTGGGATGGGGAATTTAGGCCATTTCATCAGAAACTTAAGGATCTTGGTATCATACATAGAATTACTTGTCCTCACACTCACCATCAAAATGGTGTAGTTGAGAGAAAACATCGTCACATAGTTGAGACTGGTCTCACTCTCCTTGCTCATGCATCTTTACCTATAAAATTTTGGGATCATGCCTTCATCTCAGCTGTTTATCTCATCAACTGTTTACCCACTGCTGCACTAAATTTTGAGGTTCCTTTCATCAAATTGCATAACACAGTCCCTGATTATAAGTCCTTCAAAGTCTTTGGGTGTGCTTGCTTCCCTTTCCTACGCCCATACAACAGCCACAAGTTAGAGTTTCGAAGTAGTGAATGTCTTTTTCTTGGCTACTCTCCCACACATAAAGGCTATAAATGTCTCAACTCTTCAGGTAGACTCTTTATCTCTAAAGATGTGCTCTTCAATGAAACAAAGTTTCCCTATCCTATTTGGTTTGACTTACCCTCTTCCACTCCAGTCCATGACTCCTCTCCTTCTTTGTCCAATATCAATCCTTTAATGCCATCACCACCACAATTTACTTCCACTGAACATTCCTTATCACTGCCGTGTGCCACTAGTCCAAGTTCCCAAGCATCCAGCAGCACTTCCTTGACACCTGCCTGCAGCTCAGACCAACCAGCATCCTCCTCTTCGACTACAAGTCCAGTTTCTTCTCCAGACACATCACGTTCCAGCCACAGCCATGCTTTTGAGCCAGTCTCACCTGCTGTCACATCAAATTCAGGTTCTTCTGTTTCTATTTCTTTTAGTCCAACTTCTTCTTCTTCTTCTCCTCCCAGTTCTGGTTCAGAATATATTCCTTCAGGTTCCCTTACCAACTCCCAAACTCATCCCATCCTTACTCGTTCTAAAACAGCCTGCCTGCCTCAAATTTTTTCCACTTCCCTTGAGCCTAGCACAATCAAACAAGCCTTGGCCAATCCTAATTGGCTCTCTGCTATGCAAACTGAAATTGAGGCGCTTCATGTCAACTCAACTTGGTCTTTAGTCTCTCTTCCTCCCAACAGAACTGCCATTGGTTGTAAGTGGGTTTTTCGAGTAAAAGAAAATCCAGATGGTTCCCTAAATAGATATAAGGCTAGGTTGGTGGCAAAAGGTTTTCACCAACAGGCTGGTTTTGACTACACTGAGACATTCTCTCCAGTTGTGAAACCCATCACAATTCGTACTGTTCTTACTATTGCCATTACCTATGGCTAGTCATTAAGACAGCTAGATGTCAACAATGCCTTCCTCAATGGCACTCTTGATGAGGAAGTTTATATGCCACAGCCTCCTGGCTTTGAATCTTCTAATCGGTCTCTTGTTTGCAGATTGCATAAGGCCCTTTATGGCCTCAAGCAGGCACCCTGCGCTTGGTTTGACAAGTTGAAATCCTCTCTACTTCATCCTGACTTTACTGCTAGTAAATGTGATCCCTCACTGTTTATCTACAAGACAACTGCTCACTGTGTGTTTCTCTTGGTCTATGTAGATGATATAATCATCACGGGTAGTGACTCATCTTTCATCCAGTCCCTCATTCAACAACTACATTCTACATTTGCTCTCAAAGATCTTGGAGAGCTTAATTTTTTCCTTGGAATTGAGGTGCAGAAAGCACCTTCTGGAGCTTTAATCCTTTCACAATCAAAGTATATCAAAGAGTTACTTCACAAAGCTCATATGGCAGATGCAAAGGGTAAATTGACCAGGTTCTTCTCCCAACGCAAGGTCCTCTAATTCCCAATCCGGTTCCGGCCTAGGGATCATTTCTTCTCTCATATCCAGTTCAACCACATTGACAGACTTTTCTGAATGATGAGGGATTGCCTTTTTGCCGGCTTTAACCCCCGGACGTATCCTGGGTGGACTTAAGTGTCCACCTTCATTCCCTTTGACTGTCTCAAAGTAGCATTCCCTGGACTCTTTTTGATCGCCAATAATGGTAATGATTTCATTCTTATTGCTTACCATCTTTATCTTTTGATGTTTTGTAAAGACCAGCATGTCCCATTTGTGTATGGTCGGTCTCCCCAGAATTAAATTGTATGCTGACGGGAAGTCAGCTACTATGAATCGCACTTGTTCTGATTTAAACGATTCCTTCGTTCCCAAGGTCAACCTTTGTTGAGATATATAGTCCCGCATTGATTGAATGGACAACTAATATGGCCTTTATAAGGCCTTGGGCACTCCCACCCCTTGAGCTATCTTTTGGGGTGATGTATTCCAAGGTTCTTTACATGGTATCAGAGCCTCACCGTCCCCCGCTTTAAAAAAGTGGAATTAAAATAAAAAAAAGCACAAAAAGGTAAACCAAAAATGGGCCTGTGCAATTTCCACGTTTCTAGCCTAAAGGGCTCTTGCGTGAGGGGGCGTGTTGAGATATATAGTCCCACATTGATTGGATGGGCAACTAATATGGCATTTATAAGGCCTTGGGCACTCCCACCCCTTGAGCTAGCTTTTGGGGTGATGTATCCCAAGGTTCTTTACAACCTTAGATCTATGTAGCCTTTAGGAGGTGTATTTTCTCCATTAAAAGCTATTAAGGTTGTCTTGCATGGTTAGAGGTCCACCTCATCAAGGTTCATCTTTTTGAAGGCACCCCAAAGTATGATGTCGGCACTGCTTCCTGCATCTATCAAGATCTTATTAACTCGGCAATTCACCAAGGTTTCGATGACGACCAAACCATCTACGTGCCCTGGGAAGACACCTTGCATATCTTTCTTTGTGAAATAGAGCAGAGGAGGGTCTGGTTTACTGGGGTCCTCCTTAAATTTAGGACGATCCCGGATCGACAGCACTTCTTTTAGGTACTTTCGCCTAGCACTTACAGTATCTCCTCCTCCTCCCAGAGCTCCACTGATCACGTTACAATCGAATTCGACTTATGGGAATTCATCATTATTGGAATCATCTTTCTGGTTGCTTTAATCTTTTTTTCTTCTTCTCAGGTACCAGATTCTTGCTCCTTTTTCGAACTTTCTTTTGTTATTTTTTGCACCCAGAGTTTTGATCACATACTGACGTAGTTTTCCTTCTCTAACAAATTTCTCCAGAGCATCTCCGAGATCCCAGCATTGATCAGTGTTGTGACCCGGTCCATCGTGGAAGGCACAGTACTTGGACTTATCCAAACCTCCCCTATCAAATATGGGCCGAGGTCTGTCAACTTTTTTCATCTCCGTCATTGCCACTTCCCTCCAAATTTGAGAGCGTGAGGCATTCAACGGTGTATACTCCTCATATCTTCCAACCCGGTCTCTATCATCCAAGATCCTGCTTCTTGAGTCTTTATTTTTATTATCAGGTCGTTCCTTTTCTCTTGGTGTCGGGCTCCTCCTTCTTGGGCTTGCTCTTTTACCTTCCTCTGATAGCGCATTTGCTATCTCCATTTGTTCGAGTTCCAAGTATTTCTTGGAACGAGTTCTGAACTCTTCCAGCGTCCTCACAGGGTCTTTGTAGACCGACTTGGCTAGCCTATATGATCCATCTATGCCAGCCACAATGAGGTGGACGTGGACATTCTCCTGTAAACCCGACACTTGCAAGGCAGCATCCTTGACTCGGTTGAGATACCTCTGGAGGGTTTCTCTGGGTTGTTGTCGTATCTTCCTCAGTGCGAACTCGGATTTTGGATGCTTTTGTTGGTTGCAAAATTCAGAAGGAACTTTTCTCCAAATTCCTCGAAGGATCCAATGGAATTGGCAGGAAGAGTTGAAAACCATGCCTGCGCTGCCCCAGTTAGGATTATGGCAAATATCTGAGATATGAGGAGTTCATCTATTTCTCGGATATACATGTCAGTGTCGAAGGCGTCTATGTGGACCTGTGGGTCCTGATTTCCTTCATATTTCGGCAAGCGTGCCAAATCAAAATCTCTGGGAAAGGAGCATTCAGTATTTCACCAGTGAAGGGCTGTTATTATACTGCCCCCTACTGTATTTCCTCCTATATCTATTGGGTTCAGATCGTCCCCTGGTGGTTTGATTATTTTGGTGAGGATGTGTACCATCCCGGTTTCTCTGGCCATTTGCTCATACTGAAGCATTCTGGGTCAAAGTTTGCACAACAACATTCCCATCACCCATTGCATTGTTCTCAGGGATCAGATTCAACATGGTCCCAAGATTGGGCCTTTCATCATTTCTCGGGTCTGCACCTGATGTGATTCCCGGATTGGGCCTTCCTTGGTTTTCCACCTGGATAACCCGGTTTGCATGATCCGGGTTATGGTTCCCTTCTCGGCCTAGGGCCTCTGTCAACCCAGGCCCTGTCATCCCCATTAAGCGCCGCTCTAGACCATACATCCTCCAAGTATTTTCTTCCTGCATTCTCCGGAAGTCTTGCAGCTGGAGGTTGTTACGATTCTCCATCTCCTCCATTCGCCGTAAGACTACAGTGACCGCGTTTTGAGCAAGTCTAGAGTCAGGATTCGCAGGTTGGGCAACGCGAGCCGCGGCAGCAGTATCCCCAGGATGTTGGGGAGGGTTATTCGGAGGTGGAACTTCAACTCGGTCGCGGGGTGCTGGGGTGGAGGTTGTATCTGATACATCCTCGCTAACGTGAACATGATCATAATCTATTTCATTCTCAGGCTGGTTTTGAGGTTGATTTACCTCTTCCAGAACTGGATCCAGCGGTTGATTTTGAGGGTGTGGCTGTTGGCTATTACTCCTTGTTCGGACTGCCATCTTCAGTCAGAATGGTGGGAATGTCAAATTCAAAAAGAATTCTCACAGACGGCGCCAATGTTCTGTCTTGAAGACAGAGATGTCCGACCCAATAGGCTAGTATATCGATATTGGTTCTAGTGCCCTCTCCAAGGTATCTATGAAGGAGATACCCTTGAGCCAAGCAGATCACTGTGCACAACGAACTAATAACGGCTTTAGCCAATGGGGTGTGTGTGCGCACAGTGACAGCATAACAGTAAGGGAGAGAACGTAACGTATCTTTAAGGTTTACCTTGTATTTATAGAGGTTACCTGTGGATAATGTGATGTGGGCCTTTAGTGCCTCTGATGAGGGTCCTAGCCTGTTTGCTATGCTGTCGTATCAGGATTAGTATCCTTAATGGATACTATCCGTAATTACACTTGATTTGAATCTTGGATTGTCCCTTATTCGACCTGTCATCGTATGGGCTCTTTATACGGGTCCATAACAACTATAGTTAGATTCTAGAAGACCTTTGAAAAGAAGTAGTTTGGCCAAGATAGGCCAAAATTTAATATAACTCATATGATTCCATATATGGGATAGAGAGAGGGCATGGTTCATGTTCCAACATCAAGACTATTTCATGGCTCTTTTCCCAAGCAAAATTAAGCTATTTAGCAATCAGATTCTAGTCTTTACCACTTTAGGAAAGTTAAAATGTCTATCTCTTAGCTTTTCTACAAGATAAGAATCACATCTACGAGACAGAATGATAAACCCTTGGTTCATCAGGTTTTTAAGCATGAATTAATATCAATTTGTGTGATTAAATGGATGGAAAAGAGGTTAATGTTATGGAAATCTCTCAAATACAAGTTCTGAAGCTTATGTTGAAATTTTACATTGTTTTGTAGGAAAATGAAGCTCAATGAAGCAAAAGAGAGAAGGAAGAAAATTCTGAAGAATGGGAAAATTCTAAGAGTTGGGCGCTAAAACGCCCAAAGTCAAGAGTTTTAGCGCCTTGCTGTTCTAAAAGATGCTAGTGTTGAGCGCTAAAACGCCCAAATTGAATGTTTTAGCGCCCAAGATAGTTAAAAGTGGTTGCTCATCCGTCCAAGTTGAGCGCTAAAACGTCCAAGAATGAGCATTTTAGTGCCCATGTAAGTTTCTGGTTGTTATTCAGTTGTATTTTGTAACTCTATATAAGGCAAGGGCCTTCACATTTGGACATATTCTCTCATTCTCTCATATTCTAATCTAAGCCTGGCCCATCACTCTAGGAGAGGGGAGATCAGATCAGATCTATGAAAGATCTGATCTGACTCCTTATTCTCTCTGAATTTCCAAATTCCTTAAGATTAGTTTATGTAATAGTTGGTACTTCTTTATGTAATTGTACTTGAAGATTGAAGACTTAACTATCATGACAATGGAGTTTGATCTTTCTTCTTCCTTTGTTTGTATTTCAATTATGTCTGAGTAGAGTCCTTTGTAGTCTGATTCAATGAAACTCAAGTTTGAATTTATGAATGGTTAATTAGATGTTTTGTTTATCTATTATGTGATTGTATGAAGTTGTCTTGATTAATTCTTCATGTTGATAAATAGTGTAGAACAGACATGTTTACATTATTTCTCTATTTTTGATAATTTCATCATTAGTGTTCTAGTAGTCAAGACATTGATGCTAGGATTCTGATGTGGTCTTAAGACCTTAGTGATTAATGCATGTATTAAGAAAGGGATCACCAAGACATTGGGGTTTCTGATTAATGTATCTATCAGGGTAGTAAGACATTACATCTTGAGATGATAAGAAAAAGGTTGATCAACATCACATAGTAGGTAATTCATTATGAAAATTGGTTCATCCATAAATTCATGCTTGAGGGAAATTGACATCTGACTACTTGTTTACATTATAATTCACATTTTATTTGCTTATTAAGTTTAATACAATTCAACTTAGTTTCTGGTGACAAGAAATTAATGCAATCAATGATCTTTTGGTTGATTCAACTTAAGTATATATGATTAGTCAGTGCTTGAACACAAATCCTCGTGGGAACGATCTTTACTCATCATTTTATTACTTGTTTGACTAGTGCACTTGCTAAATCTTTTTTTTTTGGAGTTACCCAACCCTAATTATTTCTTTGAGACGAGTTGGCTCCCTCCGGTATCCCCACGAGCTTCGACTCTTTGAGCCGGCTATGGGACTAATCCGGAGTGCGGGGGAACAGTGATGGCTAAAGGTTCAGCCCCCTCCCCAAGAATGCATTCAGCGGGAATCGAACACATATCCAACCCCACTAACTCAGCGCCAAGTTACCAACTCATGTTCAGCCCCCTCCCCAGTTTGACTATTGCACTTGCTAAATCTAACAACACAGAATCACATTAATAGTGTATAAAAAAAAAATAATCGCATTAATAGCATATTTAACTCATGTTATGCTCAAAATATCAAGATATGTTTAAAATTCTAATATTTTATCAAGTAAATCAATTTAATCCAAATGACCCAATTAAAACCCAATTTTCCAAATTATGATTAGTATCTCTTATTTAAGCACAAAATAGGCCTGAAGAGGTTGAGTTTAAACCAGTTAAATATGTGAAATTTGGTCTCGTCAAATTTATACTTAATGAGAAAAATATTTATCCTTTTAAATGATAGTCATTTTAGTTAAAACTAGTATTTTTTATTTAAAATTTAAATTAAAAAAATCCTCTCAATTTTTCTCCTATGATTTTCATTGGGTATCTCTTTCTCTCACTTAAAATAACACAATTCTATGTCCTTTAAAAAGATAAAAACTAAACCCTTAATTAATTTATAAAAAGTTTCATTTTTATTCTTATCCTAAGTTTCATCATCAAAAATATATTTTTGATCGACATAAGTATTAGGATGGTTAATTAACTCCTTTATCTCTTTAAAAAATTCCAAAAAATCAACGAACCCTGGATTTTCTGCTTTCTAATGAAATACTGTTTTCACTTTCGTTGTTCTGCAGCTTTTCAGAAATGACTAAGAAAATTCAGAAACTTGTTGCAGCACAGAAAGGTCAATGGTGATAAGTACCAAGGTAGGTTGGACTATTCGACGAAGAAGTAATATTCAGCAGATTCACGTATTTTCGATCAGTTTCAGTTTGACAATTAAGTGCTGACAAGGAGACCACTGCCTCTCATTTCTAAGAGAAATTTTGTAGTGCTCTGGGAGCACATTTCAATAAGTTAAATAAATAAATAAATAAAGAGAGAGAAAAAAGAAAAAAAATATTTCTCTCACATGGCAAAGGATTACAGTGACCTTCTTGGGTCACTTTAAAATTTTCCCATTTCTAGGCCGAACACATAATTTGAATCCCTGCTTTGATAAGTGTGTTACTCTATAATTTCATCTTGGGAAACCTTTGCTTTTGCTTCAGAAAAGGTTTGTCCATTCAAATTTTATGGATAATTCAGTTAGTAATTGAGCTTCTAAAAATTTCTTTGGGGTCTTGGATTTAAATTATACCTCAAGTAATTTTTTTAAAATTTTTGGGAATTAGAGGACGTGTCCTTTTTTTATGAAGAATTAGTTCCATTCTTTTTTCGATGACGAAACTCAATGCACTTACTGTTTTGATGAAGGAGTAGTCTTTGGGACTGTACACTGCGTACAAGGTAACTGAATGAGGTTGAATAAGAATACCTCTAGATTTTAATAAAAAAAAAAGAGAGCTTTGTCCATTTCTTGTACACTTCATCACTATATGTGTCACACGATCCACTTTTTATATAAAAATAAAGTTATGTTTAATGGAGAGATTTGATATCTCAATGAATTATTGAATATCTATTAACTTTTTGGATTATATTTATTTTATGTTGCATAAGACAAACAAGCTTCCTACACACACAAAGTGGAGGTGGGTCCGACATCTATTTTTTCTCTCTCCTCTTACATGTAGGTCCCACTTGTAATTTTATTTTTATAACATGAGATAACCATTTTTCTACAACATAAGATACATATAACCCTAATTTTTATAATAAATGTTAGAGCCTAATGTATAATCAACAACTAATATAATTTAATAATTTATTAAAATGTTATCATATCAAATACAACACGTTAACCATGACTAATAAATTATTGCGACCCGCTACTAGATAAAATAAATTCGAATTAATGACTTTATAAAGTAAATATAAATTGTTTATGGGTTCACTTTTTTGGCAGTTATTGTAGATAAGTTATTTGCAGTAAGTCCAATATGACGTCGTTTTGGGGCGAAAATCATGGTATTTCTGTAATTTTAATTTATTTCAGAGTTATTATAGTCTTTATAATTATAATTTTTTAATTTTTCAATACCAAAATAATGTCGTTTTGGAAATAAATACAGATAACTTATCTGCAGTAACTGCAGAAATATTTTTCTCATTCTTTATATAAGAATTCATTGCATTTTTGTTATATACATTACAACTCGTGCGTATTTAATTACTTTTGCTTATCTTTTTTTTTTTTGTAAACACTTTTGCTTATCTTATTGTAGCAAATGATGGCTGAATGTGCTTTTCTGGCTTCTTTATGTAGTGCTTATATGCTTATATTATATGAATATAATGTAGAGGTTTCTGTTTATTTTTTAAAAAATTTGCCTAGGCAGATACCAATTCAAAACGTAGTTATTTCAACCATCGGATTAGCTTCCATAACAATATTCTTGAAGTTTTGCCAAGTTGAAAGTTTCTCCAATTTATCGCATTCTATAGCATAAATCACAAAGAATGGACGTGTAAAAACTTGTATTTCTAATTCGGACATTCCTTTATTCATGTGGACAAGATCATTAATCTGCATGTGCTTATCTGTATAAACATTAGCTCTTGTAAGTAGTACATTATGTGGAAACTGCAAAATGCACACGTCATTCATACTTTTATAAATCTTCTGCGTAAGATAAATTTCGGCCATTACTTTTTAGCCGTTCAACAACTAAAATGAGGATCGTGACAAATAGTTCTATTGATCATGGATGAGTTCGTGGCAACAACGATAGTAAGGACTAATGAACATAACAATGTAATTAGAAATTAATATAATATTAATTATGGTGGAAAAATGACTTGGTGACATTAACAATGTGAACTTAGATAATAATGAAACTGATGAATGTGGAATAATATATGGATATAAAAGTGCAAAAATGAAGTGGATGAAAATAGGCACGATCTTAATGGTGATGACTTCGAGGGTCGTAAACATAATGATATCTATGAAGGGGTGATAATTTGTACGAACTAGACTGATAATAGTGATGTCATTTTCAAGCTTGCTATATTTTCTTTCTTTCGCTCGAGTCATTTCATATTTTCTTTACTAATATTCATGTTTAAACTCAACCACAAAGCCTAAAAAAAAAAAAAAATCCTAATTTTGTATGGATCAGATCGATTTTTTATTTTATTTTTATAATCGTGAACTGATTACCTAGATAATTATGATTCATCCTTATACCGGCGAGCTGTCAATACGAGTCAGCCCAACCCGTTAGGCCCTGGCTAGGACTAAAAAGCTCATAGGGCCAAAATGCCCTCTATGGTAAAGGTCCACATGGGTCAAAAGCTCTATGAGTTATAGGGCCAACCCGTGTGCTTTCAAAAATGTAATATATTTTTTTAGGAGAAAGTTATAATATTAGAATTTGTCAACAATAAATTTTCATTTTCATTAAATATATATAAATAAAAAAGATTACAGATGCAAAGACAACAACGAAGAGAAGACAATGACTTTCTTATGAAAACACAATGTTCTTTTCTTAAAATAAAAAATAAAAATCTTTGTTTTCTCTCACTTTCTCTCTATTTCACGGGAAAGCTATGGAGCTCGTCAATGGTGTTAGAGAAGTCTTTCTCTTTCTCCTCTCTCTCCCTTCCCTATATCTAAGAAATTTTATAGCTAATTGATGTAGGAAGAAGAAAAATGATTCACTTTCACGGTTCACACATCATACTCGCATATTGAGAGACAACACAGATTTAGCTTTGGGAGCTACTGTTGCCGTTGGATAGGTCACAGATCTAATAGTAATTTGCTTTTTCTTATTTTGTTCTCTTTGGCTTGATCAACGGGCTAGCCCCATCCAACCTAAAGGATGAGAGGGCCATGTGGGGTTAGGGTCTATTCTATCTTAAAGACAGAGATGTCTATCCAAATGGACTAGTAAGTTAAAATTGGATCTAGGTGCCCTCTCCAAGGTATCTATGGATGAGATACCCTTGAGTCAAGCAGATTGTAAGAACCTGCACCGTTAATTAAGAAATTTAATTAAATACATATGAGAATTAGGAATTAATTTCATAATTGATCCTAATAATTATGAGAAGGCTTAAATAATTATAGAAAGTGATTAATAATACTGAAAGTCACTTTTCGGACGAAAAGTGCAGATACCGGTTCTGCTCCTCAGTATAAATGCGTACGGATGAAGTATCCCGGAAAATTATAATAAGTGCATGAATATTCCTAGAATAATATATAGGACTTGTAAATCAAGTTTCAAGCCAAAATAATAAGAACTGGTGCCAGAATTGATACTGGCTAAGGAAAAGCGCATACCCGAAAGATGCTGCGAAAAATAAAATAAAAATATGTCAAATCTTAAAAAAAATGAGTAGGTTTAGAATCCTAAGTTTGGGATTAAAATGCTAAGCGTATCAATTAACGCTAATACAGTGCGATTAAGACTTAAGTGGGCTATATAAGGACCCTTGCACATGATCCTAGGTCAGCCACCTTCTCTTCTACGTGGGATTTTTTGAGTTTTGTGTGCAGCAACCTTGCCACCTTCTCCTCTCCATTTTGGGTGAACCAAGTGAGCACCTTTCTTCCTTCCCTCTTCACCAAAACACCATAGCTTGGTGTGAGTGAGTCTTGTGAGGTTGTGGGTTGCTCTTGACTGAGTGGTAGCCTTGTTTGGTGGTGTTTAGCTGCTGTCCACCTTGGTTGTGAGAGTGATAGCCATTTCCTTGGCTATGGGAGCTCCAAGGAGTGATCTTTAGTTCAAAGAACTAACCTTTGATCATCATTTTCATGTACCTTGGGAGACAGAACCTTTGCAGCTGATTGGTGAGCTCCAAGAGCATTCCTTCTCTGTTTTGAACCTTCGGGGTAAGTTGTTGAACCTTGATCACGAGTTTTAATGGTTAAAAGTGGAGTCTTGGCATGTTTAATGAGTTGTTTAAGTAATCAACCAGTATATGAACCTAAATGGGCTTAAAGATGCATGCTTTAACATTTAGAAGTGTTAAAAATGGAACCTTGAGAGTGATATCTCGCGAAATGCAGAAACTGCATTCTGTCACGAAATATCCAGATACTTTATTCGGATATGGGCTCTGTAGATATCCAAATATGGGTATCTGGATATGACATCCGGATATGCATATCCGGATATGACATCTAGATATGGCCCTGACAAATATCCAGATATTCTGGATTTTTGAGAATAGTATCTGTATTGTTCACACAAAATGCTATTTTGGGTTTGTGGACCCATGATTGGCTAATGTGGACTTCTGTAATAACTAATCTAAGTCAGAATCAAAGTGATTACGGGTTTATGGCTTTGTCAGAAGCCTAAATACATGAAACGTAAAGGAAAGGCATTGTCTTTATGTCATATGCTTGTTGTGTTTGAATATTGATATGATTGTTGGTCCAAAACAGATTGTGATTCTGCTGTGTATGGACTTTGAGCTTGTGTGGACTCTTGGCTTGGATAGTTAGCTTGCAAGGTAAGCTTTCGTGTCCTCGGTTTAGCCATTGTTGGTTCCACCATGTCCCATGGGGGGATGGTTTATATGCATGATGTGTTTTCATGTATTGTTTTATTGAAATGCTATTGAGCTATTAAGTGCAAATTCCTTATGATATGTATGTGGTGTTTTCCTAGACGGGATGTGATCCTGTGGGCAGGTACGGCATTGGCGCGTACTGTGTGGGTAATAGACGTATTCCTGCATTTCTCTGGCCAGTAGATTAGTTATAACACACATGACATGATTATCTGCTGCATTGCACTGTTTTGGAACTTGTTGTTAGTATATGGGTGTCCTAGAGACAATCTTTTTGATTAAATAAGGACATAAGATGTGGACCTTTTTGTTGCAAATAAATAATAAGCACTCTTTATCCTGTTTCATATTTTGTCTCGATATTATTGTTAATATATTATGAATAAACTGGATAAACCCCTTGGAATATAACAGGTATTTCTTGAGTATCTATGATGAGATCACAATTATGAGGATTCAAGGATACCGCATGTTTATTCCTAATTTTATGTTCCTAGTCTAGAGACACTGAGAATGGGGATCAGTGATCTCGGGTAAGACTAGCACGACTTATCTACTTGTATTTGGATACAAGGTAAAGACCTCATCTGCTACAGATATGGAGATGTCTTAGCTAAAGTCGTGGGTGGACCTATAAGGGTATAGCTCGCACTGAACAGACCCACAAAGAGACTCAATGAGGAAATCTCACAGAGAGTATCATTAGAGTAGTCTCTTTATATTTGGGTATGTCTTTCCTTAGACCAGAAGTTATTACCTAGACTGTATTCTAGAAGGCACGCTTTGACTGTATACCTCGTCTGCCTGAAACATTGAGACTCATAGGTACACTGTTGGGCTTGTCCTGAAAGAGCACAGGGAAAGGGTGATAAGCTGAAGGAATTCGTCAAATCTGTGTGAGAGATTAGGTTATCTGTAAACCGGAGAAATCAGGATGACATTTTCAAGGACTCGGGAATCTATGCATAGTAAAAGAGATCATGAGATGATCTGCCGTTAGAGTCAGTAAATTGAATATTCCCTATTTCGAATAAAGCTTACCCTAAACCGCAAGGGTTGATACGTTTCCTTACCCTAGGTTTAATGGGAAGGTAATTGAGACGAAAGGAAATACATACGACAACCAAATATATGTAATAGGATGATTATGTCATTAACCTAACTAGCTCTGGGGCAATAAAGCATTGCTAGTGCTCTGTGTTGCCATTAGATGAGTTGTGGGCTTGTTGGGCCCAAGCCCATTTATGTCAGTGGCTATGTTGGGCCTAATAGGTCACACACTAACACCTTATTGTCATGATAATATAGCATTAAAGGTATTGGGCCTAATAATGGTTGTTAGCCCAAGAAGAAGTTTGGAAGTCCACCAAAAGGGAAAAGGGCGCATGGATCATGTAATGAGCTTGGATGGTCCAAGACATTACTAATTAATTTAATTAGTTAAATTAATTATCAAATATTTAAATTTTGAATTTTGAATTTAAAATTTGAATTTTGAAATTTGAAATTTGAATTTGAATTTTGAAATTCGAATTTTGAATTTGGAATTTGAATTTTGAATTTTGAATTTTGAAATTTGAATTTGAAATTTGAAATTTGAATTTAGAATTTAGAATTTAAATTTAGAATTTAAATGTTTGAACGTTTGAATTTAAATGTTTGAATTTGAATTTGAATTGGCTATGAAAAGTTGTTTCATAACAAAAGGATAAGGTAAGATATTGTTGGAACAAATCCCAAGTATCAAGAGGAGATCTTTGAGCATCATCCAAGGCTGATTTTGGGCGCTGATTTTGGGGTCTTGTGATGGTCATAGGATCAACCAAATGAGCTCCAATCAGATTTGGTTTGTTGAGAGATTAAGTGAGTGAGTTGGTTCAAGTTTGAATGCAACTGCTCAACGTATCTAGACTGTTTTGAGGCTGAATGGGGCGCACCATATGGCTGGCCATATGATGGTTGTTAAGTCAAATTTTTGTTGAGATATGCACTTGATATGATAGGAGGTTGTTGGCAAGATTTGATTTGCAACAACTCCACTCATTCCTCTCCTAGTGTGCGCTACATAGGGCTGATTTTTGAGTGAAGAAATCAGATTTTTATGTGATCATTCTCTCATCTCCTTTGGTCATCCTTTTGTGAGGTTTTCTTAAGAGAGTTTTAAAAATTACCTAGCACTTTCTAAGTGAATTCCATGCGCAACTTTTGTGTTTTTCTTGCTGAAAATTCACTCAACTAAACACCTTGAAACCTTGCCTCCTACCTCTCCATTAGGGACGCCTAGCTTGCCTCCCTTGGTGTTTGTTAGTGGCCTTGAAGAAGATTTCTTCCATCTTGACAAAGGGTGGTGTGGATCAACATTAGAGGGCTTGTATCTTCAAGCCTCACCTTGATCATCTTCAAGTTTTGGAAAGCAAACAAGGTAACATCCATGCCCTAAAGCATGTTTCTTGATATGGTATGTGTAATTCCGCTTTGAAAATTTTGTTTTCATCCTCACATGCCTACGGCCTTCAAGGCCATTTTTCTTTCAAGTGGTATCAGATCCCGGTTGCTTTACCATCGGCGGGTGATGGTACTTTGTTTGTAAAAACTTGTTCTTTACGGTCAAGAAATTCTTTAAAGAATTAAAGCATGAATAATAGGATATGGATTTTGAAATACTATGCTTTAAATTGTTAAAGTTCTTATTTTATGAACATGTTAATGTGATTGCTATGTTCATATATCTGTATGTGTTCATGGTTTTGTTTCTTTTTCTTCGTGAAAGTTTTGAAAAGAAACACCTTTTTGAGAGGGATGACTAGGCCATGAGGGGTACTTTGAGTACCTTGATTGTTTTCTTATTTTTCTCTATGAATTGTTCCATGAGAATGACATGAAATTTTTGTGAAATTTTTATCATATATATGGATATGTGATTTGGCCATACAAGGTGTGGTGTCTACATGTGTGGTTTAATTTTGTGTTCTTTGAGAAAGAGTCATCAAAATTTGAATTATATTAATTGTTATATAATTCGGCCATTAAGAAAATTTGAATCATGATTCTTGCAATGATATTTTAATTGTTAAAATGATAAGACATATGGATGAACATGTTATATAATATTTGATATTATGTGCTTGCAAGTTATTTGGATTTTCAGGTGCAAATTGGAAGGGGATGGTCATGGTGCCCGAGTTTGAATTTCAAATTTTATATTTTAAATTAAAGGTGTAATTTTGCTCGATTTGAATTAAAATGTAAATTTGAATTTTAAATTTTGAATATTCATTTGTCCCTCCAAAGATGTTTTGGAGTTTCTTTAATTATTTTGTAATTAGAGAATTAGGCTAGTGGCGTTTAGACGACAAGGAGCCGTGGCTTGAGAAGCAAGAAGGACGAATGCACGAGCACCATGACCGTCTCAAATAAAATTGTTTTATATGCATGTATGCTTTTATGTTTTAAAAAATGACTAGTATGCATGAAATTGGACAAATCGCGTTTGTATGTATTATTATGCACGTCCAATTACGACTAGTGTAATCTGATAGATGTTTGACATAGGATACGACTAGCATGATAATTATACATGGAATAAAATTATTAAGCATGATTACCTCCCACCACCAATATTACTCAAACCTCCTCTAAATACTGGTGCTCCACAACTCAGTTGGGACCCACTGTTTCGTTGAGTAAGAGTAGTATTAGAAGTGTTAGACATTTAGGGTGCTGGTTAATGCTTAACTGAGGCATAAGTTGCAGGCTCAGCCGGACTTATGTGCTTAGGGTAATAATGCTAGGTTGGTTGCATGAGATGCACCACTAAGTGACAAGGAGTTGTCAACCTAATGTTAAGAGAGGGTATGAGATACTGTTGATAAGGATCAACCCATTATTTAAATTAATCTTGCGGTCACAGACGGAGGTTAAAATAGATAAACGCACTCTTAATCTCACTAAGGTAAAATCTAAAAGTAGATTAACCCTAAGTCAAACGGTAAGGGTCATTGACTTAGATAAAATAGTGGGAGGGGCAAATTATTTAAAGTCTTTAATAATTTGTTTTTACTACTTGTCGAAATATATTAACTAAATTATCTTTACATCTTTTCAGTTTTTAGTGTGACTAATCCACTATCACTGCGTTCAATACTCGATACGAACAAACTGACTGGTTCAAACTTTATGGACTGGTATCGGAACTGAAGAATTGTTCTTAGGGTCGAAAAAATAGCTTATGTCCTGGATGCTGCATTACTCGTAGCTCCTAAGGAAGGCGAAGATGGGTTCACAGAATTTGATTTCGAGGCCCACAAACAGCACATGGATGACAATGTGTTGACTGTCTGCATCATGTTGACATCCATGTCGCCTGAACTGCAAAAGCAGCATGAGCATATGGATGCTCCCTCTATTGTCTTACATCTGAAAGAGTTGTATGACATTAAAGGCAGGCATGAGAGGTATGAGGCCTCTAGAGAATTATTCTCATGCAGGACGTCTGAGAGCATGTTTGTGAGCAGTAATGTTCTTAAGATGATCGGGCTCATTGAGAAGCTAGGAAATCTAGGCTTCGTGATGGATGCCAAGCTAAGTAATGACTTAGTCCTGACCTCGCTTCCATCTTTCTTTAGTCAATTCATTATGAATTACAACATGCATGGGATGCTTGTGAGCTTGCCTGAATTGTTAAGCATGTTAACAACTACTAAAGTGTCTATCAAGAAGGATAGGACACATTCTCTTCTGATTGGTGGGCTAGCAAGGCCAAAGGTAAGGGCAAGGAGCCTGCGAAAGGCGACTCCCTTAAGCCCAAAGGAAAACCCAAGAAGAAGAAAGGCAAAAAGAAGGGTAAGAATGCATCCAAGGAAAAAAGCGATGCTGAGTGCTTCCATTGTGGCAAGAAAAGCCATTGGAAGAGGAATTGTCCAGACTACCTGAAGAGTGTGAAGGACAAGAAGCACGGTGATGCTTCTACCTCAGGTATTTACATGATTGAGATAAATTATTCTTGTGCTAATCTGACTTCATGGGTATTGGATACCGGTTGCGGTTCTCATATTTGCAATTCGTTGCAGGTGCTTAGGAACCCTAGAAGGTTGGAAAAGAACAAGGTGGACCTCCGCGTTGGTAATGGAGCAAGAGTTGCTGCTCAAGCTGTTGGAGATGCCGACCTCATTTTGCCTACGGGCCTTTAATTGCATTTGAATAATTGTCTTTATGTTCCTAGCATTTCTAGAAACATTATTTCTATTTCTTGTTTAGAACAAGATGGTTTTGCTTTCACTATTAGGGATGGTACATTTTCTATCATTTCGAATGATATTGTTTTTGGTACTGCTTCTTTAATAAATGGCTTATATGTTTTGGAAATGAGAACTGAAGTGCTCAATGTAAATGTGAAATGACCTAGGATAGATAATCAATCTTATCTTTGGCATTGTAGACTAGGGCACATAAACGAAACAAGATTGTCTAGGATGCATGCAAATGGATACCTAGATTCCATGGATTTGGAATCCTATGGACAATGTGAATCTTGTCTAGCTGGGAAAATGACTTGTCACAAGCCCAAAGGGCTTGAGAGTCATAGGGCTAGTGAGTTATTAGAACTCATTCACACTGATGTTTGTGGGCCAATGTCTATAGAAGCTAGAGGAGGATACTCCTATTTCATTACCTTTACTGATGATAAATCAAGATTTGGGTACGTGAACCTAATGAGATATAAATCTGAAGCTTTTGAAAATTTCAAAGAGTTTAGGAATGAAGTAGAGAAACAGCGTGGCAAGATGATTAAGACATTACAATCAGATCGTGGTGGTGAATATCTGATCCATGAGTTTCAAGATTATCTGAGAGAAAGGAATTCTCTCGCAGTTTACCGCACCTTACACACCACACCAAAATGGTGTCTCCGAAAGGAGAAACAGTACCTTGTTAGACATGGTCAGGTCTATGATGAGTGAGACTCAACTTCCAAAATCGTTTTGGGGATATATGCCTTAGACACAGCAGCATACCTCCTAAATAGGGTACCTTCTAAATCTGTTCAGACCACACCATATGAGATATGGAATGGTAAGAGACCCAACCTGAGTTACCTCAGGGTATGGGGATCGCCAGCTTATGTCAAAGCGTTGGCATCAGACAAGTTTAGTGCTAAGAGTACTAAATGTCTATTTGTTGGGTATCCCAAAGGTACTAAGGGATACTACTTTTACTCCATGGATGAACACAAGGTGTTTGTGTCAAAGAATGTTGAGTTCCTTGAGAAGGATTTGATCTCTTAAGGAGCCAGTGAGAGTAAGATTGATCTTGAAGAAGTTCAAGAACCACATGAATAGATTGAGGAACCCGAGTCTGCTCCGCGGGCGATGTTCTCCAATGGAGAAGTAAACACACAACTTCATAGGTCAACGAGGGTCATCCATCCACCTAAGAGGTATGGGTTTGTGATTGAGAATCAGCAAATCGTCGAGGATGATGAACCAAGTAACTACAAAGAGGCAGTCAAGGATGTTGACTCTTCTAGATGGCTTGAAGCCATGGAATCTGAAATGGATTCGATGTATCAAAACAAGGTATGGACCTTGGTTTCTAAACCGCAAGGAATAGTTCTTATCGGTAACAAATGGGTCTTTAAAAGAAAGACTGATGCGGATGGCAACGTTCAGACCTACAAAGCTAGGTTGGTTGCGAAAGGGTATCGTCAAAGACAAGGAGTTGACTATGATGAGACTTTCTCACCAGTTGCCATGATCAAATCTATTAGGATAATGCTTGCAATAGCAGCATATCACGACTGTGAAATTTGGCAAATGGATGTCAAGATCGCCTTCTTGAATGGGTTCTTGAAGGAGGAAGTGTACATGACACAACTTGAAGGCTTTGAAATCAAAGATCAGGAGCATATGGTATGCAAACTACAAAGGTCGATATATGGGCTAAAGCAAGCATCAAGGAGTTGGAATCTTCGTTTTGATGAAGTCGTTAAGAGTAACAGTTTTATCAAGAACGAGGATGAATCTTGTGTTTACAAGGTTAGTGGGAGTAATGTCGTCTTCCTGGTACTTTATGTATATGACATATTGCTAATAGGAAATGACATCCTAAGTCACAACCTGAGAAGGATCGCATGAGTGGAATTCCATATGCTTCTGCTATTGGATCCATCATGTATGCCATGATATGTACAAGACCAGATGTCTCATATGCTTTGAGCATTACGAGCAGATACCAGTCTGACCCTGTAGAGGGTCACTGGACAGCAGTCAAGACCATCCTTAAG